>NW_026938188.1:0-114671 GCF_032062105.1 Saccostrea cuccullata
TATCGACAGTACAAAATGAAGTTTGCATGTGCATCTTGTTTCAAATCAAAGAATCCTATGAAAACATTAATTGTTTTATAAGTACATGTGTACCATCATGTACCTTGACCCCCCCCCGAATTCATATTGCAACCGGAGGCACATATATGGCATTGGAAAAGACAAAGACTAGGGCAATCTTATTAAAATCAGACTTCTTAGATCTGCACTGTATTCACTCTGAGCAGAGTGAATAAGACGCGGATCTAAGAAGTCTGATTTTAATTAGACTGAAGACTAGGGATTTTCACTTAAACCTATCTTTAGCAATGTATCCACATGTAGCCATATAAAATATGTGTTTGAAATTACTGGATGCACCAAGCAATGTGTATCATGTGGAATTTACTCTATGCCTGTGCATGTACATGTATTGGATTTCAGTTTAATATAAAAAGCTGATCATTGAAAGACTTGCCTTGTACATGTCACATCCAGCTTTGATGAGTACTTGGATTATTTCCCTTGGACCACGTTGACATGCATGATGAAGAACCGTTCTCTTTTCTTTGTCTAGACAATTGACATTAGCTCCAAGATTAATTAGCTTCTCTATTACCGGAATAAGTCCTACAAAAAAAAAAAGTAAAACATGCTTATAGTGAACACTGTTAATATAAGGAATCTATGCTAATAGCAAAGTGAATTTCATCCCCCCTCAGTTTTGAATACCGGGGCACTAGTATAATTATTATGAACTTTAAGGATATAACAAAGTTTGATTATTATAAAAAAATTGAAAGCAAATTCATCTATGAATCTGTTCCTCATACTTCGCTTCAACATGTTCAAGCATGTTTTACTTTACTACAGCACAGACTTTTTAAAACTGTTTGTATATTACAATAAACAAGCAAAATATTACAGATAATTTACTTGACTACAAAGAGATTATATTTTAATATTTGGATGTTATTTAGCAAAGCTTGAGGTCTTTTGAGTGCATATGATAATAAGTGCGATGGTGAAACTTGAGAATATAGAACTTTTAAAAATAAAATGACAATGCCTATATAATCCCTTCATATTATACAGTACACTAAGCAATTTGCATTGTTTAATTTCATAATTTTAAGTAATAACAATTCGTGATGTAGGACCATATATTGATCATGGTAATAAAAATAAAGTTTACCCATTTTTGCTGCGTAGATAAGTGGAGTCCCTGATTTAGACATCGTGTTTACGTCGTATCCCGGAGTTAACAATAACATGGATGCCCTCTCCACATCTTTCTTCTTCATGGCAGACAAGACATGGGTGTTCACAGCCATCCTGCTTTGCGTTATGGTCCAAGAGAGGAAATGCTATCATTGATGGTGAAGATCATGATAACACTTTAAGGATTTCAAATTTTATTCAACAGGATTTTCCTGATAATTATCCCATTTTCCTTACAGCACTTGCTTCATTTCCTGCCACAAATTAAGAATGAGTGGGTTATTAAATAATTAATCTGGAAATGTCTGCAGGACACAATCAAGTCATACTCAGATACTTATACAGGTTCCACACAATGTCTTAATAAAGCTATATAGCTTGATTTAGCTATATACAATGTAGTTTGACAAGCTATTCAAAATAGCTTGATTACAGGTTGTAGTTTTGATTGCCCATAGTACATACATGTATATAAATAGTTCATACTTGCCACTTTTTATTTCTTGCAAAAAACGTTTTTGTGAAAAACTGCATATAAATAGCTTTATCAAGCTATATTAATTAGCACTAATATTTAATAATTAATAGCACTATAAAAGAAAAATCTTTTAATTAATAGCACTAAAGAAAAATCATCTAAGAGAGAGATAAGGCTTAATTTTTGCTACAGTAGAATAAGACAAGTAGAATTGCAGGTATTTGACTATGCAAATGTGTATGTAAGTACCATATGTGGCTAACTGAGGTCACAAATCCTGTTGCTCTCAAAATTTTGGAAACGCAATTTGATGAACAATTTTTACATGCATTGCTCTACCTGTTGTAAAGCAAGAGATTGTGATGGGCATCTTAAATTTACGAATTTTTTGCACGTGAATGCTTTTAAAAGAATAGAATTTATCATATTACTTTATACCATTATACCTGTCAAAGATTAGGAACCCCAGAAAATTGTTCTCCATTTTGACACACTGCGCCAAACAGTACAAGGTTACCTTCTGAGGGATTCCGAGAATACCATCGAACTTCTCTAGACTTTTCACAAGTTCGCAAGCTTTTGAAGGTCAAGGTTAAAACAATGGCGGCGCCCATGCAACGTTCAATTTTTAACTTGCTGAAATCAACATCTGGTAGTTTAAAAAGATCGCTAAGCGTAAGATAATTCTTCTACATAAAGACAAAGAGTGAATTATGATAAATATCAAATTATATATTCTTCATCTCAAGTTAAAATCATTATATTATTGTTTTTTTAATATCTCCTTCAGCTCGAAAATCCTCTAGAATTAATCACGCATCAATGTCATCATTTTCAGCAAGAATATTAATATGATATGTTGACGGTGCGACCGTTAGAGCGAGCGCAAACTCTTCTATTGTTTTAATTTAGATCGGGCTCGTCAAACCGCACGTGACATTTGGTGCGTCTAGACTCTGACGTCACATGACGTCGTATGTAAGTTAAAACTGAACAGTGCTGAAAGTTGATGAAAAAAGTTACGTTTACAATTTATCTTCAATATGTATCCATTTAATCAAGGCGAGTAAACTTTTCTTGAACATTTGCCGTCATTCTCGCGAGAACGCAACTTTGCTAAGTGATGCATTGTGGGTCAAAATAACTGCAGCAGAAAATTCTAAAGAATGAATGTGCAGTAGTCCGAATTTTCTCTTCACCCAGGCGTTGTCGTTAGAGCTCGCGGTTACGAGCGACGCTCGCTGCGCTCGCTATAAGTTGATAACCTGGTAATTTTTGAACAGATAATTCAATAACTGCATCTTTAAATCTTGACAAACTGTTATATTTAATGTCTGAATGAAAAGAAAATAATTATCAGGTCCAGCACAGTACCCTTGCAGAAATTATTCCTGACTTGAAAATGCTTCTCAGGAATTCCTAAGATGTCCTAAGAATTCCTAAGATTTCCTCACAATCTGATTTGAGGAAATCCTAGGAGTAACAATCCTGGGATTTGATTTCAGGACATCCTAGGATCTCCCAGGACTTCTTTGTTAAACATTTCAAATCCAAATCTTGCCAGGACATTTCATCGTAAAGCCAGGAGTTAATCATTTTTAAGATAATCCCATTTCCTAAGACTTTTGACTTAATGTTGGGACTTTTGTAAAATAGACAAATTAAACTTTACAAACTTGTACATGTTAATATATGTTAAAACAGAATGACAGGAAATTTTATTACTTTTAAAGTTTTAATGTATAATATCAAGAAAATCATAAAATGAATAATTTTCAATCATTACATATTATACTTGATACATAGAAAGACACTGACCCTAGAACTATTTTTTAAATTAAATACTTTCTGAAATATTGATGCTGTCAGGGAGGAGTTATACATGTATAAATATGTTTTTAAAAAAAATTGTTTACAGACAAACAATATTTCACCATTTTCAAATCACACATTTCTGAGTTGATTTTTATCCATTAGAATTAAATTCTACACTTAATCTTTAGATTGCTTCGTTCATGGGAAACTGAGTGCAAGCATAGTTTTTTTTTTCGAAAGCACTGGTCATACAAACTTGGCCATCTTGCAATACAACATCAAGTATTAATACAACAGAAGGATGGAGTGGTAAATTTTCTTCATCTGTCAATTTAATTTTTCACTTCGCATTTCATTTCGACAAAATAAAACATATTTTCCTCAGAGCACGTTATAAGAAATGGCTCTCCTATACCGTCATCACCTGCATACACGTTATATATCTCTCAGGTGGTTACCAAACTATCAGCTTCAAAGTTACATGCCTGGCTAAAAGTATCTTTTTTTTGTATCTTCTTCTTTATCAGTGTCATTTGGTTCATCAAACTGTCTTTGACTTTACTATCTTTAACATCTTCATCCAAATCTGTATGATTTCGCTGTATATTCACCCATAACTGCCAGAGAGACTATACAAAAGAAAAGTAATTATTGAGTCATTGAAAGAAGAGTACACTACACAAATTTAAGTACTACATAAACAGCATATTCAAGAAGCATGACTTGGTCTGTGACATCATACTTTCGTCACTTTCTGACTTAAAAAGCTTGGTATTTCAAATATTGTTGGGTTAGAATCGTGTTGTATTGTCAGAGTTTGAGAATATAATTCCTCATGTTTTTGATATTGAGTATTGCTTTTATTTAACGAGGAAAATCTAAAAAAAACGCAGTAAAACTTATAGAGTTTCCTGAAAATTTTATCCACATAAACAAAGATCAAAAAAAACTTTTCAAAGGTTTTGACCAAATTCGAGTCGTAACATAACTATTTAATACGATAAAAATGCGCTTTCCCTATAGTTTTATAGCCAGATATACTAATTTTCATTCATCACTTAGCAATAAGATACTTACAGACATCGTGACAGGCTTGTAGATACAAAGAAAAGTCGTTGTTTACAGCACATGTGACAACTTCACGATCCGCCATATTTGTGTTTGGACGGTTTCCATGCAAATTGTTCTTGGCCTAAATGTATCACTGTGGTTTCTTCTGTAACACTTTCTGTGAGTAGAATTGGTTGATCAAGGATATTTATTATTTATTTTTTATTTTTCTAATATGCAGGTCGTTTGTCACTGAAAATAACTTACGTGTTTTTTTAAACAAGATTCTCGGGAAAATGTCGGGATATTTCTTAAAGGTGTACAAAATACCCCTACACCATGTCTGCGCGCGAACTTCCGAGAGGTGGTAAAAAAAGTGATCTTCGATCAATTGGTACCCGGTGTATAAAATATATTTTACTGTACACTCAGCTTTGAATATTAATTTATCAGAAAATATTCGCTAAAATATATTTTCTTTTTGTAAAAAAAAAAAACGTAAATTCACATTAATCACAAATTATTTTCAAGAATAAACAAACTGCATTTTCTTGGTGTGGCACGAAATAACTTTACACCGTCCTGTATCATCCTCTCGCGAGACTTCATCGAGAAGCGCAAAATAGGAGTTCAAGGAGCGGCAATGTTTAGAGAGACTGGTTAAGTGTAATGAAATGCACAACTTACGTCCAAGATTGACTCTAATTCTTCACATAAACCATGTTCTCTTTCCCAAAAATCTTGGTTTCGCTAGGAGTGCAGTAAAGGGAACGTTGGAAGAAGTGTAGATATCATGGCCACAGGCCAGTGGGGTAAGTGGCAAGTGGTTCCTTGTAATATGTATTTAAACACACAAATATTGTTTAATAATTTAGTGCATGTGATGTGTTGTATAATATTTCAATATTGAAACAGAAGAAACGATTTGAATATGTGTAAAAGGTTTTTGGGCATACTGTGATTCAGTCTAGTCCATGAAGATCAAACGTACATTATTTTTTTTTTAACACAGTGAAATATTTCCAGGTTTTACATGTTAAAATTTAGTAAGCAGAAGACTTATAAACAAATATTTATTATCAGTTAAGTACTGTTAAATTTGCATTGAATGTTTTGACATGGTGTAAATTTTGGAATTATACTGTTAAATAAAGCCTTCATTGCATTGTTATCTTCTAGCCAGAACCTTGAAGCCTGGCAAGGATTATGAGACTGGAAACTCCCATTGAGACTACCAAATGAAGAGAAAGTTTCAGGTATCTTGTAATTTTTAAAAAAAAAATTTTTCTAAACTTGAAAGAATATACAGATTTCACATTCCTAAGAGTTATCTCCGGTTGTCGGCGTAACACTCATTTCTCCCACTTTGTCCTTTGTAAGTTACCTGGAAATATTTTTATTTTCAGACATTTATATCTAACAATATCGGTCTGTAACTGTATTGCCAGAATATGGGGCAACTTTAAAAACATAATGAACAAATTCATACATACTATATTTCTGAGATACTGGACGTATACATAAAGTTGGTAAGGTAATAGAGGGGAAACAGTGTCTTACGCCGGTTGACCCTGGATTGACCTCGCAAAGGGGAATAACTTTTGTAAATGTGAAAGTCATCTATGAAAGTTTATGGTACATTTCAATCTCTGTAACTTGTATTAAGTTGGGAAAACTGACACAGATATCGTAGAACTCATAAGATAATATTCGCAAAATTTAGAACAGAAAAATGAAAAAATCAGCAAGAAATATCAATGACAGCCATCATTAAAATTAATTTCAGCTAGATTACAAAAGAACAAATATTATATACACGTCTTATAAAAAATTTTATTGATAACTTTGCAGACTGTTTAACTCGGACTAAGGGAAAAGAAGCAAATTACAACAAGGAGAATATTGACGAGAAAGGTAAGCTGTTCAAATAATGTTAATGTATGATTTTAATGTTCTGTTCACACGGAGAGTTTAATTCACAGTATTTTAATGCCAAGTAAATTGACTTTATACGACAGCTGTGGTAAACTGGTAAAGCGGTTAACTATTGCGAATTAAAATTTTATTTTCTACAAAAAGGCTATTCAGTAAGATTATTATGACATCATTTGTAAATCATGTCATGTATGCAATTGATTAACATACCTTATTCCTTATGCAAGCAGCAAGTGTGAATAAAATAAATCTTTTGAGAAAAATGGTTCATCTTACTTGGGCAAATTTAACACATATTTTTATGGACTGGTAGAATCTGAAAGCTTGATACATGTAGCATCTTTGGCTACTAAATTTTACAAGTTTGATTTTCATCCCTTAGAAATAATTACATATTTAGACTAAACAATGGAATACATTAAGTAAAATTTTATTTTAGCAAAGACAAGTGAAAAGTTGAGTGAAGAAAAAGCAAACAAGGCTTCACGATCTGCAACTAGGCCACTGGCGATGAAGAAGAAAAATGTACATCTAAAGAAGATACATCAGTGATCAACTAAAGCTGAGCGACTTATATTGGATTGACGAGGTGCAGGGGGGATATTAATTTGGGTCTGTTTATCTTTCTGTTTGTCAATCTGTCTGTCTGTAACACTTCGTTCTCTTAACATTTCCAAAAAGCCATCAGATATTGCAATGACATTTTATATTATAACTCATTTTGACGATCCCACTGCAGAACATGATTAATCATCAATACAAATTTAATATTGTTTATAAATTAAATATTACCCATATATATTTTGAAATGAAATGGTCAGAGGTCAAGGCCTCTTTCGGGGGCACATATTGTTTTTGCCTGTCTGTTTATCTGTCTATTGCCAATTTACCTTTTGCCATAACTTTTGAATTATGAGAGATATAGATACTTCATATTGGGTATGCTTACTCCACTTTCAAATGAGACCAAGACCAATGACCTTGACTGTCATCGTTATGCTAAAATAAAGCCTTATTGAATCTTTTACTTTTGAACCATAAAAGGTAGATATTTTATATTGAGTATCCATACTCCACTAATTAAGTTCTTTCAAATTACATCAAGGTTAATGACCTTGTGACTTTGACCTATATGTTTTTGTTTTTGTTATATGTTTTTTCTTTTTCAAACTTTGTTGCCACCAGGTGCATACTGTTTTTGTTTTTTTTTATGGGGGGGGGGTGGTGTTATGAATTAGTTCTGTTTGGTATCTGAATCTTTTATTGTACAGAATTCTTCAGAAGTGACGAACTCTGAGGGCCTCACCCCTACTCTCTACACTAGGTTGTTGATTTAAATATTTTTTTATTATTATTAATATTTGTCATTGTACATGTATATCATAAATATTCTATGAGAGCTGCTTCAGAATGTATCAACATAGTTTGAAAATAAGACAATCTGTTTCCCCCCTTGTGTGTAAATCATGATGTTGAATCATAACTGCACTATAATGTTACAGCAGTAAAATTGTAAAGAATTTGTTGTATCAGATACCATCAGCATTCTTTAAAAATTATTTTATGTATTATTTTTTCTGTGTGGCCATGAATTTTTATAATGCATACATTCATTAAATTTTTTTCAGAGATCTTATAATTCTGCTTTGTTGCTATGTATGATTTTTTTTAAAAAAAAAAGATGTCCTAGGAGGCTAGGATATTCTAGGAAATCCTAGGAATTCCTGATTTCCTAGGACATTTTAAGTGTTGGGATTTTCCTGGGATATCCTGGGAAGTCTTGGTGTTTTGATTCCTGGGATTTTTCTAGAACCCCTGAATTGGGACTGTCCAAGGAAATCCCAGGAATTCCTGTTCCAAAAACATCTCAGGAAATCTTAGGAATAATCCTAGGATTTTTTCAAGATATCCGAGGAATAAATCTTAAGATTGTCTTAGGATTTCTTAGGACATCTCAGGAATATTCTGCAAGGGTACCCTGATAAATGTATAGTACAGTGAAGTCGCCAATTCCGGGTCACGTCAGGGTGTTTCGTTGATATTTTGCAAATCTTTTTAATTTATATTTTATGCAATATATGTATTTAAAGAACAAATAGTGACTCATCCAAACATCTTTTCGTTTTCAAAGTAGCTGCACGGGAACATTATTTACAGGGGTATTTCAGCAAGGCCTAGCTTCCCCAGTTACGAATCATTTTCTCCATTTCCGGGTCGTATGACTTCACGGTCGTGTAATATTCATGGAACGTTTCGGAACACGATTTTTATGATGTTGAAAAATAAAACAATTCATGCAGCTTGGAAAAAAGTAAAACAACCACAGAAATATGTTTAGATTATTTTTAAAACAATTACAACAAAACTGATGCCGAATCAAAAAATGTATTAGGATTAAAAATAACACAATTAAATTTATTTAAAAAATGCATTTGAAGGATTAACTCGATTTTAATTTTTAGAAAAAATATTTTCCAGTTAGAATACTTTTGATAATCAAGGTAAATACATAGTTGTCGATTGGTTTTGTACATAGAAATTTGACATGTTCATGCCACGAGATTGCGTGACCCGCAATAAGAGAAACTACTACAGTTTGATTTAATAATGATAATACTTTTATTTGAGCAGCGATTATTATGATTGATTTCTGAGTTAAAACTAAATGCATTTGCCATACTTTCGAGCTATCATTATTTATCTAGAACTTTTATATCAGCCTTTCTGCAGCGAACAAAAACTAAAGTAGCCAGTCACAGCAGCAGAAACACCTAAGTCTTTAATGCGTGCGTTTCAGAATTTCGATTGTCAGATGCTCTCTTAAAGTTTTTATTCAAAATGTTGTAATTAATTACATACAGAAAGCCCAGTTCTTCATGACCAGCGTATTCAAAAAGTTTTTTGCGCTTAAATTTTAACACTAGGCATAAAATACATGCGAGTGACCCGGAATTGGAGACGACCCGGAATTTGCGACTCCACTGTATATATAGCTTGATAAAGCTTTATCAAGGTATTACAAATACCTTGACCAAGGTATTTTATGTAATGGAAGTACAAAAAAAAATTTTTAAAAATAAATAATAAAAGTCTAGTTCTGAGTTGTTGTCAGTAAATTCACTCTTGCATGTAAAGTACTTAAAGTTGAACACAAAGAAAACAGTATAAAAGCATGTTGTGCGAGGAGATTCTTTTATGCTGTCTTTTTGGTACCCAAGTACTTTTCATGCACGAGTGGACACACTGACCACAACTCATAATTCGACTTTTAGATTAATTTTTTGAATTTTTTTTTGTATTTTCATTACATGAAATACCTTGATCAAGGTATTTGTAATATCTTGATAAAGCTATACAGCTTTATCAAGCTATATACCTTTATCACGGTATTGTGTTGGACCTGATTATTACAGCTAATATATCCCTTCTATAATGTAATCATAAATTGTGAAATGATTGCTCCTAATAATGTCAATAATTAAATGATAAATTCTGTCTATGTAATATTGGTCTGTGTCCTGTGTATATTAAGCAAATTTTTGCTCAGGACGCATTAATATTATTTCAATAAATGTGCATCCGGGACAACTGCACTTTACCGGTATGTCCAAATAACATTCAAATAGCGCATATTAATTAATTATGTTTTATAGGGAACAAATAGAGTGACTGGAAGTCTTCTTAATCAGCAACGTAGAGCAGACGTCAGAGACTATTCAACAGAGCCACAACATGCACAATATGTATGTACTCTACATGTTTATGTTTGCATAGTCTTTATTTGTTTGTATTATTGTCCAGGGAAGATAATTGCAGTAAATTAAGCTCATGCACATGATGCAGTTATAAAGAAACTCGGACGCCGCCATGTTGGTTTTACAAATACTGTAAAGGACTTACTTCATTTCTGATATAAAGAATATTTGGGTCAGTGACTTCCTCCCCAAGTTTTACTGTTTGTGTCTTTTATTAAATACAGTGTATAATTTTATCATTTTGTCATGTTTGTGTTTATTTAAGTATTTTAAAAAGATTTTAAAGTAAATGATTTTACTGTGTAACATAATAACCCGCTTGAGAACGCTATTTCTCTGTAATGATTTTGTTTTCCGGTATTGATGCAGAGTAAATATGGAGGAAGAACTACTGTGACAGCCTTGACAGGAGATGGCGTTGGACCAGAGTTATTATCTTATGTAGAGGAAGTGTTCAGGTAATGTTTGTGTAAAAAGTAAATAAAATCATTAGACTAAGTTTGTTTTGAACAAAGAGAATTCTCTTTATGCAAATCAGATACAGCAAAACGTCATTAGCTTGAACTCAGTGTAACCAAGAAAGAAAACAGAGAAATCCTATGGATTGGAAATGTCAGGAGTAAAATGGTTAAAGATATCTTTTTATCCAAATCTCTTCCACATATTCGTAATATGCATGATATCAGTGTTCAAGTATTTTATTGCATCTAATGCATATACTTTTCAGCAACTACAGCATATAATAATGTACTTTTGTAAAATTTAATTGAACTTGAACTTAGCACCCATTTTTATACAGAATTGTATTATAATTATTGTATCCTACTTTACTCAACAATAATATTTTAAAGACAAATTTAAATTTATATTAATATACACATATCCACTGGTTCTGAGTTGGATAGCTCTTTTATCAAACCCAAGACAGGGAACTATTCCCCGAGGGCTAGCTTGCCCGAAAGGAATAGTTCCTGTCAAGGGTTTGATAAAAGAGCTATCCCACTCGCAACCAGTGGATAAGCGTTTTATTATACTGATGTATTAACAGTATAATATAATTTCTGAGGTTTGAATTTTTTGGAGTAAGATAATACTGCAAGAATAATCTGAAATCCTGATGAAGTCACAATGCTACTGAAGTCATTATGACATCATCAGTCAATAGATTTATCGCTGGAAGTCAAAATTGGAGGCAAAAATTGTATGAAAATTTTCCAAGGGTGGATAGTAAACATTATCTTCTTTAGATATGCAGGGGCCCCTGTAGATTTCGAGAATTTGGAAATAAATGCTAGCACAAGTGATGAGGAAACACTACGCAGTGCTATCCTGTCAGTGCAGCGCAATGGAATAGCTCTCAAAGGTAAACAGCATGCACTATTTATCTTTAAAATGATATGTAATGCAATAATTGAATTATAATAATTAAACATTTGAGAAGGAGAAGTATTGATAGATTATGAATTTAAAAAGCAATGATGTAACGATAATGCAATCATAGTTTTAGGGTTTTAAACAAAATTATATGAAAGTTACTCCAAACAAAAACGTAAGTAAAAGAAACCAGTTAAAACATGTTTAATAAAATGAAGGTTAATTTCATTGTGCAAAAAAGTTATGAAGTAATATATCGTGTAATTTTGTAGGAAATATTGAGAGTAAATTTGACGAACCAGGATTCAAATCCATGAATGTTGAACTAAGGTAGGTATCAAACCATTTGAAATCTCACATGACATAATGTAACTTTGGCATCATTTAAGCAATGAAAATGTTTTAATTCCCTCTTTTATTTTAGAAAACCTGAATAAAAAACTCGAAGTATTCTTCAATAATTATCAGATTTCAGTGTAAAGTAGTAATTAAATACTGTTAGAGGTAAATAAATCTATCTGTATATTTTGAATAGGACAAAGCTGGATTTATTTGCCAGTATTGTGTGGTGTAAATCCATTGCTGGAGTCCACACTCGACACCAAAACTTAGACATCATCTTAATAAGGGAAAATACAGAGGGAGAATACTCAAACCTAGAATATGAGGTAAGGTCATCACTCTAAAGTGTCTCTGTTGATGAGTTCAGTAAATTACTTTTTATTTGCAAAAAACTTTATTTTGGCCTGATTTATATGCAACTGGTCAACTCACTAAAATTTCACTTTTTCATATTCATCTATACTGCTAAGGATTAGATACTGTAAATGTATTACATTTGGCGTGTACAATATTTGGCAGAAATTCAATTTTCAAAAGTTAGCGTAGATTTGATTTAGCGCTGTCTGAAGTTTCTAGTTATAAAAGTTAATATACTAGACATTTAGCGATGTACTTGAATTACCGGACTCTGCTTTCCACCAAAATCGCTAAAAAGAATACACCGCTATATTTAATACATTTACAGTAAATGTAACCAAAATTCATGAAAATTACTCTTGCTTATAATTTCCAAATAGCAGTTTCATGAAAATTTGGTATCAGAAAAAATTTAAAATTCCCCATTTGTTGTAAAAAAAAAAAAAAAATTGTTTATTTTATGAAAAATTCATTTTTTTTTAAGTGAAAATTACCTGGTATAACATACACTTATAGCTGACCTGTAATGATTCTCCAGAGAGCATTAAATCAGAGAAACAGAGAGTAAAGGTTATTATGAAATAATCATTGTAGATTGTACCAGGCTGTATAGAGAATCTGAAAATAATAACAGCAGCAAAGTCTACCAAGATTGCTAAATATGCCTTCGAATTTGCCAAGACCCATGGTAGAAAGAAGGTCACAGCTATTCACAAGGCAAACATCATGTAAGTTCATTGTGTAGTGTGAATGAATTCCTGTCTTCATCTAATTTTACTTCCTTAAATTTCTTTGCAGAAACCTTGCTTTTTTAAATTAATATGCTATATCATTACTAAATGATTTTTAATTTTCTATTTTCTCTCTCTTTTTTTCTCAGGAAATTAGGAGATGGACTTTTCTTAGAATCTTGTAGAAAGGTGGCCTGTCAGTACCCAGACATTGAGTTCAGTGACATGATTGTAGACAATGCCAGTATGCAGGTGTGTAGTATAGTATATCAATTAAATGTATTACTTAATTATGAGAGTCAATTTATTAAACTTATATCAGCATTAAAAGAGTTATTATAAAATTTATGAAAGTAATACACCTGTATCAGTAATGGAAAAAAACATTTTCAGAATATTAAATGAAGACAAAGACTATTTTCAGATTTAGTTGTACTGCTTAAACCTAATAGGTATGAAATTATAGGTCCATAGAAGAAGTATCATTTATATTTGACTAAAATGTACAGATGTAGTACATTAGCTACAACACTTACTTTTTATTGACCAGATGGTGTCTAAGCCTCAGCAGTTTGATGTCCTAGTGATGCCCAATCTCTACGGTAACATCCTGAGTAACATCACCGCTGGGCTGGTCGGGGGCCCCGGGGTGATTCCAGGCATGAACATCGGGGACAACTACGCTGTCTTTGAAATGGTTTGCACTTCTGTGAATATTTAAAGATTTTTTGTTTGCAAGGAATATATTATTTCTCTATACATTCCAGAGGAAAGAAATGTAAGGTTCAATGACCCTCTAAAAAGAAAGTTAACTCTTATTGGGATTTATTATTATATTTTTTTATAATTAAAAAAAGTTAAAAAGACCATTTATATACATTTTTTATGTATCAAAGGTGTGCTAAAATCATGTGCATTGTAATTTTACATACAGCTAATTTGGGAAATTTTTAAATCTAGAGCAAGATTTTACATGTCATTGAATAAAGGGGTAATTGACCTTGTTTTATAGAAAGCAGGAAGTCAAAGCATGTTGATGATGTTAGAGATACAGGTATCTTATTGCATTTCCAACATCATAAGATATTCTATTAATATTGAAATGTTTTCTCACAGGGAACTAGAAGTTCTGGTCGCAGTATGAAAGGGAAGAATATTGCCAATCCCACAGGAATGTTGTTAGCAAGCTGTGATATGTTGGACTACATTGGGTAAGTCAGAAACAGTATCCTTTCAAAAGTCTGAAAAATGGAAGAAAGCATAGAGCTATATCTTACTCATTGATGTTTTATCCAGAATAAAAATGTAAAATTATTTTGTTTTTAATTCCTAAATTTTTTTGCATTCCTGTAGCTATAACCACCACGCTGAGTTAATCCGAGAATCTGTGATGAAGGTTTTGTCTGAGGACAGGGTAAGGAGTCAAAAATTTGAAATGACTGTTTAGAAAACTTTAATTCTTAAATTATTCTGTAGAATTCTTTTTACCAGTTACATATATATATATAATTCAATTATTCTAAAGCAAAGGCAAATGTATACTTTAAATAAAATTATACTCACCATTGCATGAGAAATCAGAGAAATTGGGTTGTACAAATGTAAACACATCAAAATGTACATGAATAACGTGACTGTATATTTCTGAGCATCGTTTTGTAAATAACTTTCCCTCTGCAGATTCAGACCCCAGATCTAGGAGGTCATGCAACAACTTTAGAAGTTGTACAAGCCATCATAGATGATATTAAACCAAAGACGTCTAGTTGGTGAGTAACGGCACACAAATGCTTGATTGTTAAATGCAGATCTAGGTTTGAGAAGGGTTATTTTGCCTAGTTTTATTACCAGGATGTGTATTTACTCCCAGATTTTTCCATTAGTTTTTATAGTGCTATCCACTTTTAGAATATTTTTCTTGAATATAACATCTAAAATGAAAAAAATGCATTGTGTATGATATTCATGTAAGATGAATTTCAAGAAAGTATGAAGCATATTTGTGGTAGAGATTGAATTCATGTAAATAAATTCAGTGAATTTCATTTTATTTGCCTGTTTTCAACCTCGTTTCTTTTAATACATTTGCTTTTATTGCTTGAATAAAAATCATATGCATTTAAATTACTGACAAACTTTCGATATTTAATTTTGTTATGATAAATTTATTTATCTATCAACAGACATATTTAACTTAAACTCTAGTTTTATTTTTATACATAGTAGACTGTGCATGTTTGCTTTCATAAAGGCTTCAGAAAGTTGGACATTTTATTTTTTAGTAGCATTAACAACATTCATTAGAATTTTAATGCTTGGTTTTTCTCAGGAGTTCCACTGCAGCACAAAATATTTACAGCCTCAGATGAGGTAATGGTATGATGAAAATATAACCCTATCTACCTACCCTTGTTCTGCATTTTATACTGGCTGGCTTTGGGTCCTTGCTGTCATAACTTGCTAGATACATGTAATCATGTATATGTGTTTATATTAATTATCTTGTAGGTTTTAGCAGCAGTGTTTGTCTTCAAACAAAGTTGAACGTCAAGTTATTAAAATGCAATAGCAAAGCAAACTATTCAAGCTACAGCTTTGCTCATGTACAGTGTACTTAAAAAAATTGCATAGAAAATTACCATGGATAAGGCTATTGCTCAAAAGGGTTGTTATAAAAGCATTTCTTTTGTTAGTTCTAAATGGAAATTTGTGCTTTCAAGAGAATTTATACATTTTTTTTTTATGTCTAGTACTCTATTTATCATGATCATTGAGAAACATTTATGATTTAATAATAGATATGCAATAATTTTACTGTAATTCAACAATTTTCAATGAAATTTAAGCAGGAATGTTCTGTTTACTAGTTACTGTAAACCTATATTTCATGAAGGGCACCATGCAGGCATATTCATTGAAGCAGTATGAGCTGCAACTTTGATGTCGGAATTTTTTGTTGCAAAATTGTAAATAATTAATTTCAATGACTGAAAAAATAACATTATTAAACTTTTCTTGTTTATATTTGCAATGGAAGAACTATTCATTAGCTTCGATTGAATCAAAATGACATTAATGTCATCCTGTACAATAATGATTTATTATATAAAACTGTATTTTGGATTGTATATAAAAGTCTTTCTTTTGCTTTATTTTAGTCCAATTGATCATAAAGGTTTAAGTTACATACAAATTTATCATAATAACACATTTTAACACAAAAGCTAGAGGTACTGTGAGCAATGGGCTCACTAAATGATACCCCCCGCTTCCCATATGTGTATAAATGGCAGTGTCCATGTTTTGCTATGGGAAACCCAAAATATGTGTCGGATCAAAAAGTAAAATAGGAGGTGCACAATGGCAATATGTAATAAAGATTCTGTGAAAGTTTCATCAAATTTCATTCAGTGGTATAAGAGGAGTTGCGGATAAGAGATGGGTACCCCAAAGCGTAACAGACGGACGGACAGACGGACGGACGGACGTACAGACGGACGGAATTAACGATTACTATATACCCTCCCGCTTTTCAAGCGGGGGGTATAATAAAATTTTCAAAAATGCAGCTCTTATTGCTTTGTGTATGGAGGAATGCTGTGGGATTATCATATAGACAAAGCACTATTTAGAAACTTGTTCATGAAGCATTTTCTGTAGTTAAGCTAGATTTTATTAGTTGAGAAATAGGCTAGCTATAGTCTAAAACAGTACATGTGTATCATTTTCTATTCTTAGATTTCGCTATGAACACCACAATGTTGAATAGCTATATATAACACTCTTTGACATGGTTTTAAAATACGACAATATTAAAACAACTAGTGTCTGTTTTTCGCTTGAAGGGCAGTTAGAACATCTTAAATAAGTAAGTTGAATTTTGATTAAACTTAAACTGAATCTGTTTCTAATAATATTCAGATAACTGTTCATAATATACTTTTACTAATTCTGTTTAATGAATAAAACTCTTACTGACACTGGTCAGAGTTATATTAACTTGAGACTGACATCTATAAATGCCTTTAAGACTAAGAATTATGTAAAGCTTTCTATAGAAAATTACAAAATAATATTTCATATTCAAAATTTAAGCAGCTTAACACATACCCAGCATTTAACTATCTAGAATCCCTCATTTAATTGCACCAACACCTGCCTTTGCTCTTTGAAGATATATCCAATGATGTTAATGAAAATAATATAATAAATTATTGCTGTATTACAAGTAATGCTGACTGCATTGGCAGATAAGTTTTGTTAATGCAGAAGTTACATGTGCTAAAATTGCATGTATAAAATTCATAATATATGTTTCTAGTGATTGGTTTTTAATTCAAATGTGAATATTGATTTGACATTAATTTCCTTCTTTTCCTAACATTACCTAATTTCTGCTAATTTTTTGTATTTTAAAATTTGCCCAGTCACTAACATTTGCTATGAGTCACATACAAATATAAGAACTGGTGAGAACTGTGTGTATTTTATGCATAAATTGAGTGTTTGAATAGATACATGTAGTAAGCTGATGGTATGATACATGTACTAATTGAAATGTTTTTTGTTTTTATTAATGTCTGACAGGCTGCATGATTAGACTGTCCACATGGTAAGTTTTAAGAAGCATGATTTTTATGAACAATTCACAAATAAAAAAAATTAAATATCAGAAACAATTATTACAGGTGTTATACATGTCTTTAATGAAAAAGTCACAAATGCCAAGGTAATTGGTTCCTCTCCTAACTGAGAATTGAGATGGGGGGGGGGGGGGGTTACCAGAGTAAGCAGGAGCTAATATCTATAAGTCAGGGAATTCCCCTTCCTTGTGGCAATAAGGACAACCCTTTTTGCACTTGAAGAGAAATACAATGTATTATCATTTTTATCAGAAGTTATCTTTAAAAATGTTTTCTTACCCTCTTCTGACTGCATAAAAAATTGGATTGATAGGTAAGGATAATTTTTAGTAAGGGAGAAAACAATCTAATTAAAATTAGATGTTTAGAGACGCTCGCATACTCGATAAACAATCTGATTAAAACGATGTTAGACCCACTCGCATACTCGCTACACTAACATCTAACAACATCCCATTGGAGGTCATGTCAGAGGTCAAACTCGGAACAGCTCTAGACTTATTTGCTTCAACAATGTACAATGACTTTGCAGGCAACGTTTTGATTGGTTGATAGAATTTGACCTCTGACATGACCTTCAATGGGATGTTGTTAGATGTTAGTATAGCGAGTATGCGAGAGGATCTAAACATCTAATTTTAATTAGTTAGTGTAGCGCGTATGCGAGTGGATCTAACATCTAATTTTAATCAGATTGGGGAGAAAAGTTTCAAATTTAAAAAAAATCTTTCTTTGAGGTTAAAAATTTTTGAGTCAGGCTGTTTTCTGTTGGGGGACAGTATTAAACAAATTTACTGACTGCTTAAAATTAAACTTTTTATTTTGGAACATGTATATATTCTAAAAATATTTCTTTTAATTATTTTTTTTTGTTTTTTATTGAACTGTTCTGTAACCTGTGTATTGACAACTGCCAGCATGTGTTAAAATCCATATGAATATGCTTTGAAAATGATAAATATTTACTTTCACTTCTTCTTTTGATATAGAGGAACAATGAAGAAAAGGGGTACCACTACTGAACAATGAAGCTATCCAAAAGGAATATTTTGTAAAATGTTAAAAGTGTTTTGTAAATTTAGAAGAAAAAAAGAACAGTTTTAGCAGCTTCCAGTACTGTTTATGTTTCAATTGCATGAAGTGAAAGAATTTTTTTTTAATTTTTCCTTTTAAATTGTTATATTAGTTAAATTTACTTAAATTATTTTCCATTATGTTATTGTGTTCCTACATATATATGTATTTGTTTTTATTAAAAGATGAAGATCTGAACTGAATTAAGAACATGCATTATTGTATATGAATATAATACACTGAGCAGTGTTGAGGCACATACAGTTTATCTAAAATATGAGATTTGAAAGAGACTGCACTTGAGACAACATTTAGGTGTTCTTTAAACAGTTCTTTTATTATTATTAAAGAGTGTTTTCACAGTATGTCCTTTTCCTGCATGATTATCTTGACATCCGTTTAAAGGAATTGATTTTCTGGTCATGTCCTTCATAAATTAACTCTAGTGTCTTGACATTTGAACATTGTCAACTTCTTCTCTGGAACCAATTTTGGCACATAGTATCTTTGGATAAATAAAAATGTATACAGTATTTAGCGAAAATGCATCAATTATTTGAAAATTAATTTCTCTGCTCATGGGTATTTAGCTGATCATGAATTACGAGTAAGTGCATAGTTATGATGAATAAGAGTGTCCCTTGCCGAAATGTGAATATCATGGCTCCTTCGTCAATGTTTCTGGTGTTAAGATGGGGCCCTAATGATTATATAATGAAAATGCATCAATTCATTAAAAATCTTCTCGTCTGCTCAAGGGAATTGTGCTGATGGACTAAGTATAAACTAGTAGATATGATGAGCAAGAGTGCCTCCTCCAAAATTCTGAATTTTATGACCCCTGGGTCAAAGGGTCTGGCTTAGGACAGAGCTCTAATGATAAACAGTGATTAAGTAATGGAAATGCATTATGATATTAAGCCGATAAGCTAAGTACATAGTTCTGATGAGCAAAAGTACCTCTTCCAAAATTGTGAAGTTCGATCATTGTCTCTGGGTAAAAGTTTCTAATATAAGGATGGGGCTCTGTTGATTATATAGTAAAAATGCATTGTTATCAGATAAATTAAGTACATAGTTATGATGAGCAAGAGTGCCTCTTCCAAAATTATGAATTTCATGGCCCTAGATCAGAGGTTCTGGTGTTAGGCAGGACTATAAGTATCATATTGTGAAAATGCATTTATTATTCAAAAATATTGTCCTCTGCTACTGAGTATTAATCTGATCAACAATTAAGGTAATTAATAATGTAGTTCTAAGAGAACTTCTTCCAACATTGTTAATTTCATGGCCACTGGGTCTGGTGTTAGGGTGGGGCCCTATGGATTAAACATTGAAAATGCAATAATTCTTTGAAAATTCTCTCCTTTGGTCCTGGGTATTATGGCGATGATCTATAATTATATCTAATATGATGAGCAAGGTACTTCTAGAATTGTGAATTGCAAGGCCACTGGGTCAGGAGTTCTGTTGTTAGGACAGGGACTCTAGTGATTATGTAGTGAAAATGCATAATTTATTTGAAAATCTTCTCATCTGCTCCTGGGTATTATGCCAATGATCTATAATTACAGAGTAATGATGTGGAAAGGTGCCTCTCCGAAAATTTAGAACTTCATGGGCCCTGGGTCAGTGACTGAGTGACTGAGTGACTGAGTGTGTGTTTTCATATACTGAAATTGAATATGAGATATATTCTTTTGTTATAATTGAAGATTTATAATAAGCAAGGATACATTTTGTAACTTCGTTAAAATGTGTGACCCCGGAAGCAGTGGTTCTAGTGGGAGGAAGCACTACTGATTATAAAGTGGAAATGCATTTTTTTCTTTATTTTTCCTCAGCTCTGCTTCTGGGTATTAAAAAATCAAAGAAAGAAAGTAATCAAAATAAGTATGCTAAATGTATACGAAGGTTGATCCAAAAGTTCGTGGAATTTCTTTCTAAAATTTTATCGTGATTTGATGAAAGCAAATTACTTGCATATTTCAAATATAGATTCCTAACTCTTTACAACTTACAGAATTGCTATGCAACATACATTGAATCCAAGCGTCATAGAAATATCACTTTACCATTTCCCCGCAAGCACTTTATAGTGGGGTACACATTTCTCTAAAGTTTAGCGTAAATAATATTCTTAAATAATATTTTAATTAGAAAATAATTTTTCTTATTTCATAAGATTGAGCAAGTTTGAAATAATTGGAATTTGGCGATAAATTGAAGATTTAATGAACTTTTTAAAGTGCGTGAAAATGCGTGATTGCGGGGAAACGGTAAATGCGTGATTTTGCGTTAGAAATAGGAAATGGTCTATGCGTTTAAATGCGTGACTGCGGGGAAGGGTGCTAATGCAATAATATTGGAAAATTTCACCACTTTCCAATTATCAATAAGTTTACACGAGCTTTCTGAAAATGGATTGTTGTGAAACCCGGGGGAGACTTAATTCAACGTTAGGTCAGGCAAGATGAAACTCATGTGGAATCATCCTCAGATACTGTAGATTCATGTTTGTTTAAATCATAACCCCTGGGGGTAGGGTGGGGCCAAATGGCCGATCAAAGTTTTACATATTAGGAATATATCTAGGAAAAATCTTTGAAAATCTTCTTCTCAAGAACCATTGAGACAGGAAAGATGAAACTCATGTGGAATTATCCTCAGGTAGTGTAGATTCAAGTTTGTTCAAATCATGACCCCGGGGGTAGGGAGGGGCCAAAATGGCCGACCAAAGTTTCTCATAGGAATATGTAGGGAAACCTTTTAAAATCTTCTTTTCAAGTACTTCAAAGCCATGATTAGTAATATTTATATGGAATTATCCTCAGGTAGTGTAGATTTCAAGTTCGTCCAAATCATGATCCCCTGGGGGGGGGTTAAAATTCAAGCCCCTCCCCCCCAAAAAAAATTATAAAACTTTCAGTTCTGATCTGATATGTGCTTTTTCCTAGCTGAGGTGTTCAGGTGAGCGCTGTGGCCCATGGGCCTCTTGTTGGATATGTTGTGAAAAATTCAATGACAAGTCACCTATCGCAAAATCTTGGAGGGCGATTCCTGTGGACAATATTATCAGAAAAAAAAATTGAAAATTGGTGTTTTTGAAACTTTAAAAGAAAATAAGAGAAAATGCACCTACATATTTGTGACGTCACAATAAGCATTTAGAAATGCTTTAGAGAAAAATGAATAATTTGTATGATTTTTCTGCATGGAATTTCTGTGTTTCAGAAAGCACGAGTTTCTTTCTTCTTTTTCTTTTTATACCAGTTTTATTTTTAAGAAAATCACAAGGCAAGATTTGTATTGAAGCCGTACCCTGTTCTAAGTTAAAGCATTGGTTATCTTGTTGTCTTAAAGATAAAAAGAAATCAATTTGACACATCATTCTTTTTGGATGTTCTCACAGATTTCAACAATGCTATTATGTGATCTTGTACGTCAAGACAATCAATTGCGACAATCTTTAACATTTATAGAAAATTACATACTTGAAAATTATATACTTGTACAAGAGTTTTGATCAAACTAAAGACTTACACTGTCTGTTTATGTCACATTTCTGGTCATTTTGCTTACTTCATTCGATTAAGTTTATCCACAGAATCTATTGGAACTTGATTAATTGTGTATTAATGTTTTAAGACTGATTCGAGAATTTTTCACTCGTATATAGAGTTACAGACATCATATTTTGGTGAAGGACTTTCACTTTAGATCGATACTTGGCACTCCTAGTCAATGAATAATGGGATCTGTTCATATTATTATGTTCATGTTATCGTACCAACGCCTACTGTGACCCTGACACTGCATGAGGACCTTGATTTTTAGTCACTCTTAAAAGACCTGACAAACATTGGATGAACATACAATTCAAATGCAATATACGATATAAGATTAAATTTATTATTTATAGACATATTTTGTTACTCAACTAGAGAAAAAATATCAACAAAAATTTAAACTTTTAACAAAACTTTAAATGATATACCTGATGACTTCAATTGATATATTGTTAACTTCCTAGGCCGTCTCCATATGAGTGAAAAATTCTCGAGAGGGACGTTAAACAATATACAGTCAATCTATCAATCCATTTAATTAGCAATAAATAATTACCACGTTTATATTCTAAATTAAAGACAAGCTATTGACAATTTAGTTGTTGATACAAGGATATTAACAGCCTTGCTTAAGGTCAACACATCTCAAATTTACTGTCGATTGAATGATCTTATCAGCAAATTAAATGTATCGCTAACTCGAATAATAACCAATATCATACAAAATGTTAAGCCATTATTATCATACCGAATTGTTTACGGACGCATGTTTTCGTTGCTCCAATCATGTTAAAGAGCGTAAGGTGGATTTGACTGGTCTACAAGGACCCATTACTCCTCCATGGCACCTGATTCAACAACTGATGTTTTTAGGGGGTTATGCATGTTTTATCTCTGATACCACATCTGATACTGTTTGTAATCTTCATATTTTGCCGAAAAGCTTAGGTATTCATTGACATCTCATTCTCGACTGAAACGTTTAGCAACATTCAATTAACCATTTAATTTTGAGATGGGGTTTGGGTTGGTGAAACTAACCAAACAATGTGGTAATACTTTTTAAAAACAAATTAACCGTATTAGTTATGTTTTTTTTTTTGCTAGTTGTGGTTATAAAAAAGTAAACAATGCTAAATATACTTTTTGAATTGCCTAACACAAATGATCGATCAAATATCAGGAATGTAAGCTTGAATCTGATTTTATTTATCGTAAATTATCTAAATCAGATAATGTACTCTGGAAATATTTTTTTAAATGCATTAATTAAGCGTTAAATAACCTTTTTGTCTTTGAATAATAAGGTGCTCATTTCGTTCACATTTTCAGCGTTAAAATATGTTGCATCTTTCACTTTAAGGTTGAAATATCGATGAACATTCAACGTTGAAAAAATGTTGCATCTTCAATGATTTAACGTTATGAAAAGTTTATATCATTTGGACTTTATTTCACTTTTTTTATTAACCAAGAAATCTTCAACGTTGTTTCAATGTTGTAAAAAGGCTGATGATTCAACGTTATAATGTCAACATACAACTTATTCATGAAACATGCAAGATAATTATGTTAACTTAAAATAAATCAATTTGACACATCATTCTTTTCTTTGAAGCTTTCGCAGATTTTAACAATGATAGGATATTATTTACTTCATCAAGACAATCTAGGTTTACTATGGTGGCATACTTTTGCCTGTACATGCAAGATAAATTATGCTAATTAATATGGAACACATGTTTGTAGATATGCAACATCCACGTTATATTTGCATATCTACTGCTCTCTCCCACTATGAACACGTAGTTTGCAAGTGCGTTCATTAGACTGAAGACGCAACTGCTCCTATTATGAGTGCAATTGCTCTAATCACACTCGTGTAGAACAATCTCTACTACACTTATACACCGTGTTGAGAAGTATATATATATGAAATGTTTCAGAAGAGGAATAAAAATAAGTTTTTAATAATATTCTTTGAAAAAAAGGAAATTCAGAATATTTAAAATTGTTGATTTATATCTTTAAAAATTCAATTTTGGTCAATGTATTTAATTGTATAATAAAACTTTTTAAAATTATAGAGAACTGCCATATTTTTATTTTTTTGTATCATGCATATTTGTACAAAGAACGATAACTCTTCACACTTGGGTAATAACATTCAGAAAGAGAAAATTTCTTTAACTAGTATATCTATTTCAAGAATGATTTCAGCTATTAAAAATAAATAGAAAAACTAAAAAAAAAATTATAGAAAAGCACTCTGCAGTAATAATCATTATATAAGCATTCTCATTTTTCATCATAGTGTTAAATCATTGATATTTGTCAGAGGGTTTTAATAACGTTGATCGATGACGTCACAACTGCGTCAAAACAAAAATGTGATGACAGCGCTGCTTGTATCCAGATAACTATGGGTGAGAGGGAAATACTTTATAAATTGTTTGTGATTTATTAGAGAAAAGGAGCACTAATCAGGTTTACTGATTTTAAAGCCGTATGTTTTTCTTTACTGAAGACAAGAAGCTGCGTCCTTATGTAAGTCAGGATTTCCTCTGATACTCTTGAAAAAAATCAAAGAATGCAAATATAAGTAATAAACAACGATTATTCAGTGAACATGGCATTATGAATAGCAATAGCTCTGCTGGCATATTTTCCATGATGCGCTAGCGCGCATCATGGAATATGCCAGCAGAGCAATTGCTATTCATAACGCCATGTTCACTGAATAACGTTGTTTATTTCTTAAATGTCAACATGCAAGTTAATTATGTTGACATGCAAGATACCAATTTTATAAGAAAATTAAATGTAGATATGGGCAACCTTTTTGACTAACGCCCGTACGTGTCCGACATCATAGATGCAAGATGCAACATAATTTTGTAGACATGCGACTTATTCATGTCAACATGCTAGTAATTCATGTCAAAATGCAACTTTCAGTATTTTGGTCAACATGCAAAAAAATTATGTCAACATGCGACTTATTTATGTGAACATGCAGGATGATTTTTGTGAACATGCGAAATATGCATGTTGATATGCAACTTATTATCTTGCATGTTGACATAAATATGTTGTGTGTAAAAAATATAACTTGCATGTTGCCATAAATAAGTCGCAAGTTGACATAAATAAATAGCATAATGACATAATTATCTTACATAAATAAGTTACATGTCTACATAATTAACCCACATGTTGACATAAATATCTTGCATGTCTTGAAATAAATAAGTCGCATGTTGAGTAAAGAGAAGTGTATGAGAGGAAGTGTTCCCCCTTTGACGATGGGGCCTCCCTCGAGAAATCTGTGTACAAAATGGCTCTATATATAGTCATTTCAAAGCATGTTAGATTGAAATTCTTAGTTTATTCTTGTTTGACAAGGCTTCATACATGCACAAAAAGTTTTACCCAAATCGACCCATGTTCACTGCTTAATTAACACAATTCAATAAGAGTTATGCTTTTTAATGTTGATATAGGGCTATTGCTTCGACAAATAACGGGACTGAATCTGAGGATGGGTCGACAGATTTTGGAGATAATCTCTCCTCGAAAATTTTGAAAATAAATGATTTGCTCTAAACTGGCAAGAAACTCAACATCTGTTCTTGCTTGGCTCCAATTTTTTCTCACACTTCTGGCTTGTCAAACTTTTTTTCAATGAATATGATGAGGAGGAGAATAAATATTAATCTTTCCTTGATCATTTTGATAAAAATGAAAATTTTAAATAATATTTCCTTGACTAGCACGAAACTAAATTATTTGAGTTCAAAAATTTAACCAGCCTCAACCCCAACCCCTCAGTGCCAAATATTTCCTTAAACTTACTCTTTTTGTTCATGTCAGATCAAATTTCCAAACCATCACAACTAGAAGGTCTACTTCCCCAACAGTAAAGTCAATTTGATTGCGTAAAAATTGAAAATAAAATTTCAATTGAAATTTTTTTTATTCATATAGATAAATAAAGTTAAAAACAAATATCAGAAAAAAAACTACCTGCAAAACAGAACTTTGAATCAATATCAAAACAAGGCCGTGCCGTTGTAACTGTGTAATTTTGGTTGTTATGTACTTGTGCCATCACTAGATGCACATATCATACCACCCCTTATGCTGTTACCTGTGTATTGTGTGCGTTCAATCGGAAACTTTAAGTTAAAAAAAATAAAACGACGGGTTTGGGTATAGAGTCAATCTCATTTACGTACTATGACAACTGTTTAAAAAATCATAGAGGAAGGGGGATCCAACCCTCTTCCCCAAGCCCCCACTCCCATCCTGCTGAATTTTCAACTCCTGTCTTATCGAATAACCAAAGATACTTAGCGGGATTATATTTGATATATTTCATACATTATCTCAAGTAACAATCTTTCCAGAATAAATGTTTTCTGTTGAAACTATGAATATCCGTCGCCCACAAAGATTTTGAGATATGTGATTTTCCAAAGCTGTTTACATTATGTATATACAAAAATTGAATAAGGAGACAGTGGCAGACACTGTTTTCTAAAGGAAAATAAGCACAGAAATGAGACATTCTGGGGCTTTTCTGCAATAAACTTAGAAATGTATCAAATTAATGACGTCATATTTCCAGAATGGTCCTACTTCACCCCATATTCTTTAATGATCTATCATATTCATCTACTCAACTCTTGTTAAAGCCAATTTCATAACTTTTTAAGAATTAAATTTTTAGGGCACAATAAAGCCCAAACCGTACTTTTTGTATTGAAATTGCACCTTCTTCTTGTCATTACTTATGTTTTATTATGCTCTATTATTTTGTGCTGTGGTTATTTTATATGAAGATGGTGCTCTTTTATATTATACTGTGGTTATTTATTTAATTGAACATGGTGCTCTTCTATATTATGCTGTGGTTATTTTATATGAAGATGGTGCTCTATTATATTATGCTGTGGTTATTTTATATGAAGATGGTGCTCTTTTATATTATTCTGTGGTTATTTTATATGAAGATGGTGCTCTTTTATATTATGCTCTGGTTTTTTCATATGGAGATGGTGCTTTATTATATTATGCTGTGGTTATTTCATGTGAAGGTGGTTTTTAGAAAAATATGTAATGTAAGGTATTCCTCATATTTTTGAAGATTAAGTTTAATACTGAGTTTAAAAGCTATTATTTCGGAATGGTGAAAGTAAAACAAATACTAGTAATCGATGTAATTCAAATTATTTGAATACACTTTTGCTAGTTCCTCTTTTTTTTTCCTTAGGCACTTGGTTTGAGAATGGTGTACATTGTGTATTAATGTTTTTTTCCTAGGTGTGTCTAAAAACACTCGAAAAATTAAAAACGAAAACGATCACTAAGATTAGCACGTTTTAAAAATTTCATTTAACTGTATACAGTAAGAGTTTAGGTACGACAGTTGCCTTTTTCGGAAAATCTGGAGGATTTGTGGTCTCTGTCATTCCGGGACGCCTCTACATTCTACATTTAGTTATAAATCGTCACTTCCATTGCTTTCACTTTCAGTGCTACGTATATATCAAGACGTTTTTGTTTACTGCATATTTTATACGACAAGTTTAAATTGGTAGACGATTGAAGAGCGTTATTTAATCATTTTTAGATGTATATTTCACCCGAAACTCTGCCCGAAATTGGTAGGAAAAGTGTAGATATTGATTAAAATCAAGAGTGAACCAAGCCGGGCACCCCGTAATATCAACGCTTGCAACTGGCGTACCTATGGGCAGCGGAAAGGGCAAAAATTACCATAATGAGAAAACAAACAATTATTTTAATTTCAATGATCATAATTTAAACTTAACAAATGATATACAATGCATAATCAAAAGACCTTTTCGCAGAACAAGTATACATTAAAGCATAACCAACGAACAAGTACGTAACAAACATATATGAATGCAAAACCAACGATCATCTTTGCAGTACAAACGTACATAAAAACACGACAAGCGAAAAAAACTTAACCAACGTGCACGCGGTAAATCTAGTCTTCCCGACTCCCGGCTCCCGATGGTATCGGATTTTTTTTTAAATTTCTTTTTTGTCGGTGCACAGAAACTCTTCAAACTTCTCAGGCACATTTTCTTTTTAAATGATGGTTCAATAGTATGTAAAATTTAAACAAAAGTGCGTATTTATTACTGATTCAGCAGTATCACCTTCCTAAAAGCAGTAAACGTAGTACTCCGTTATAAATATGAAAACCAAAAACGGACATCGATACAGAGATACGTAAGTGTCGTAGATAGTAAAGGTGCATGGACACAGGTTTGAAGTTAATATTTTTATTTTAATAGAATTTCACACAAAAAATATATTAAAAATCTTATTTCATCTAAAAGTTATTAAAACTTCAAATTTTTAGACGGGTTTGCTTGACACATCCTTGCACTCTCAAAAATTTTGATTTTATTCTTTATACTTAGGACTTATTCATAAAAATAGCTAAATCTAACATTTTTTTCTTGTGGTAAAATAATGCAAAATGAAAGTTCTGCATTGTTATACATTAATATTGGTCATATAATAATATAAACCTGTTGCTATATGTGTATTAATTAACCTTGTACCTATGGAGAGGGCTTATATAGGCTATGCCTGCTGCCCAATCCAATTATGTTTTTGCATAATAAAATATGTTCAAATCAAATACATTGACGTAGCATCGTTTTTAAAAGGAGGGGGTAACCAAAGAAAAAAAATTCAATCTGGCTGAAAAAAAAGATTTTAAAAACTTAACAAGCAAAAACAAAAAGGAAATTTAAATGATATAGCCCAAACTCGAAAAATCTCGTGTGAGGGTGTGTGTGTGTGTGTGTGGGGGGGGGGGGGGGGGGGGTCAACTTCTTTCAGTGCCAATTTTTTTCCCTAATATATATGTACTACATAACCCTTTTTTGACCTTACTCTTAAAATTGGGAATTGTTGCTACGTACCTGCCATATGATATGCCACTGTAATGTAAAGTTATCATAATAGATTCTTGTAATATTTAAAGAATTGGGGAAAACCAACTTATGTAACAACAACAAAAAAAATTCACGAAACGGCCTTCAGGAGAATGAGATATTTTTCTACATTTTATGTAAATTCTTTTCTTTCATTTTAAATTTTTAAGATAAATTACCCCCCCCCCCCCCAAAGGAATAAATAAAGGGAGATCCGAGGTAGAACCACGTCCATGTTGTATAGCCTGGGAACATAAACATAATGTGGCAAAGAGTTCTATACAAAAAAAAATGTGGGTGGGAATTTCTGTGCATACAAATTATCTAGCATGTAAATAAGGGTTTTCATTTATTAAAAAAATATAAACTGTACCTCAGTTTGTTGTTTTTAATCGCGATTCTACGAAAAGACCTGTGTCCTTTTTTTCAGTGGTTTTCGCATTTATAGCTGAGAACTAGATTTACCGCTTTTGGCAGATGATACTGCTGATTCAGTTAATATAAATACGCAAATTTGTTAAAGTTCTTATATATTAATGAATTTTTTTTAAACCTAGAAATTTGCCTGAGAAGTGTGAAGACTTTCTGTGCGCCGACAAAAAAGAAATCACAAAAAAAAAAAAGAAAAAAAAAGAAAGAAAACGGGACCGTCGGGAGCCGGGAGTCAGGAAGACTAGATTTACCGCGTGCACGTTGGTTAATTTTTTTTCGCTTGTCGTGTTTTTATGTACGTTTGTACTGCAAAGATGATCGTTGGTTTTGCATTTATGTATGTTTGTTAAGTACTTTATCGTTGGTTTTGCTTTAATGTATATTTGTTCTGCGAAAAGGTCTGTTGATTATGCATTGTATATCATTTGTTAAGTTTTTATGGTCATTGAAATAAAATAATTGTTTTCTCATTATTGCCCTTTCCGCTGCCCATACGTACCTTCATCTTTTTTTTTTATATAGACAGTAATATGGCCTTTTAAAAACGTACTAATTTCAGTATTTTATTATTATGTTATCGAGTTTATTCCGACACAGCTAGGAAACAACATGATACACAAAATACACCATCCTGACTGAAACAAAGCGCCTATGGAAAAAAGAGCAGGAACTAGCGATGGCGTATTAAAAAGATTTTGATTTTTACTGTCAATTTTTTTTAGATAATAGCTGTTAAACTCAGAGTTGTTAAACTCAGTCTTTAAAAATATTAGGAATTCTAAGTGACCACCTTCACATTAATATTAAAAAAATTATAATATAATAACATAATATAACAGAGCACCATCTTCATATAAAAATAGCCACAGCATAATATAAAGAGCACCATCTTCATATAAAATAACCACAACATAATATAAAAGAGCACCATCTTCATATATATAATATAGCACCATCTTCACATAAAATAACCACAGCAAAATATAAAAGAGCACCATCTTCATATAAAATAACCACAGCATACTAGTACTAGTATTTGTTTTACTTTCACCATTTCGAAATGATAGCTTTTAAACTCAGTATTAAACTTAATCTTCAAAAATATGAGGAATACCTTACATTAATTTTTTTCAAAAACCACCTTCACATGAAATAACCATTGCATAATATAATAAAGCACCACCTCCATATAAAATAATCACAGCATAATATAATAGTCTGTGGCGCAGGAGTTGGAGTAAGGAATTGATTTTTACGTCGTGGGTTCGAATCCTACTGTGGAACGTGGACAACGGTCCTTCGGAGGAGACCGTATAAACCGAGGTCCCGTGTCGCAGTACGTGCTGGCACGAAAAAAGATCCCTCACTGCTCAATGGCCCTGAGTGCCGAGTAGAGGACAAAATTTGCAGCTCTAGATCTCCACCGGCAAGTGGTGGTGTCTCCATATGAGTAAACCATGCTCGAGAGGGACGTTAAACAATATACAATCAAGCAATCAATCAACCTTACTATGTAGCAGTAATTATAAATCCTTATAACCTTCAGCTGCCTCTGAAGGTCGTGTGATTGATTACGATCGCGACTGACCTCAATCGATGAAAATAGACAGAAACTGTTCCTTCGCAAAGTCAACGAAACTTTGAAGTAAAAATTATAGGTCCTTCCGATATGACCATAAAAATCGAAGCCCCCAGTTACGATTGACGTAAACACGATAAAGAAACTTCCTGCTCAATGGCCTAGCCTGAGTGTCGAGAAAAGGTCTTAATTTGAAGCCCTTCAACGGTTATATTATAGTGACATCGTTATTCGAGAAAAATTCTTGTATTGGATAACATACCGGTTTAACTTTATAAACAACCATTCCCCACGATAAATTTATGTCTAGCCTTCTTGATATCACTGACAGCTGATTTTTCAATAAAAATAAAAACTACCTTGTCATTGGTTTTTTGCAAAATTATCTAAAAACATTTTAATTATACACACAAGAACTCTAAAGTTGATATTAAAAAATACTTGAGTTTTTGATTATCGACATGAGGCCGATAGGTTCGAGGGTCGACAAAACGCATTTTGCTCGAAAACACAATCAACAAATGTTTTTATTTGATATACTTTTTTTTATATGCATGTATCCTGTGCTGTCTTCGAGATGTAAATGTGATACATAACATACCGGGTATATCTTGAAAATCTACACTTAATTTTGCATTTTTATTTTTTTTGGTTAGCTACACCATATATGTAAATTATTAATGTGAGCTTTGATCATTTTTTCAGTATACATGTACATCCTAAGCATATATAGCGTGACTTGTTTGAAACCGGAAGAAAACGTTTATTCAAATTACAGGATGACACTTCAGAAATTTAATCTCCATGAAAGTTATACTAACAATGTTAGACATGCAAGGTTTCAGGTCATTTTGTTTCATACATGTAAATTAATCGGAGAAGTTGAAACAAATTATTTTATCAATAAACATAGGCGCACTGCTTCTAAATCATTATGGTGTTCACAATGATCATGGACGCCAAACAATAAATACACAATTAATTAATTGAATCTGAATTTTAAATCTATTCAAAATGATATACGTGTATTTAGAAGACATGTGTTAAAAGACATTATTCTGACTATGTCATTTTCTTTAAAATTAAGGGTTGTGTGTTGTGTGTTGAAACGCGGGATGGTTGAAATTGAGATATTTTGAATATTGTTAAAAAGGCTTAGTTAGACACGCACTCAGCATTAATCTGAATCTGTCTTTTCCTAAGATCATCATATGAATATCTTTAAAAAACTAACAAGAATCTACGTAAATTATTAAATAAATTGTTCTAAATTGACATCTCGGTAATTTCAGTTACAACCTCGATAACAGATGCTTGAATTTTAAACACCATAATACATTTACATGTCCTTTGAAGTTTCATAAATTGATCACAGACGTTGTGATTAGGGTTCAAGATATATGATATCTTTTAAGATACATGTTTCATTGGGCACCAAAAATTAAGTAACAATATGATATTTTATCAGTTAAGACAATTTAGACATCACTCATTTTATATCTTAATTTTATTATTATGAGATCTAACTGCTTAAGGTAGGCGGGTCATTAGCCTGTGACCATGACTCGTCGTCAATGCCTCTACTTCAGTTGGTATGTATACTTTGTTCTATTTATTTTGGGATATTCGTATCACCTTGCGTAGATTGATGTTGAGGTCACTTTACACTTCACCCATCCTCCTATCCCTGTAAAACAGTGGTTGACAGGTTGTTTTCTGAAATATAGCCAGTATTAAGATCAATCATAAAGAATGTGTGTATTTGGGGATGCAAAAACAAGGCAAAATATTGATGAATTCACTTGCTTATTTAAGTTAAATCATCCCAATGAAATAAAAATAAATTATTTTTATTACTTTTATTTTATTGGGATGACTTCACTTAAATAAGCAAGTGAATTCCTAAATATGTTGCCTTGTTTTGCATCCCCAAATATATACAATCAATCAAAAGGCTTTTTTTCACTTTAAAGTCATAATATTGCGATTGAAAGATGGCAATACCTTAAGAATTGTGTTACTGTTGAAACATTTACTGGTACGTACACACATGAGTTTAAAAGTTGCATGTCTCTACGAAAATGTTCACTTGGTATGTCATTGGTTTAAATAAAAAAATGTTCTTGAGAAATGTTTTAATGTTGGCTGCAACACAATCTGAATTTATACCCGCCGGTATATAAAAACATTCAACTATACTTTTATTTTAACACCCTGCTATTATATTTCTTTCCTTATTCTTACTGTCAACCACCGAGTGAAAGGTACAGAAATATGGGTGAAGTGTAAAACGACGTCAGATTTCTATGCAATATGCATGCTTACCTTTGATTTGTTTCATGCCAAACTGTCTTTTTTACAATTATATTAAAACACTATTACCCAAGTTTCCTCACTTCCGTAATTCCAAAAGGAAAACCTTTTAAATTTTAATGAATAATAGCTTTATAATAATTTCCTTCAATTCTAAAACATATCCTATTTGTATCAAAATATCATTAAAATCATATCAAAAGTAGAAAATAAGATTTAATTATAAATGGCTTTGTTATATGCTTGACGACCATGATATTTTTTAACATGATAGAATCTTTTAGCAGTACGCCTATGTTTGTGAGTCAGGACTAAAAAATGTTTTTGATAATGCTGAAATACTTCTCTAGTTCATATTTAAAAACGCATTGACTTGAAAATTTCCCAGTTTAACTTTTATTCATAAAGACATTGAATCTCTTTAAGGGATTTAAATTTCTGAAGTGTCGTCCTGCATTTTGAATACACCTTTTTCTTGGTTTCATACAAGTCATGCAATGCATTGGTCAGAAAAGTTTGATCTTAAAATTGATAAAAATTCTTAAATAATTAATAATTTTATCATTGTATGGGCAGTTTCATAAGAACCCACTGTATTTCTGTCACACAGCTAGTCTTTATAAAAAAGGAAAAAACTTATTAAATATCTTATTAAATATCTACGAAAGGACTTGACTCAACCTTAGTTCCCGTATCTTTCCCGTAGTTTTCATGTACCAGGGGGAGCTGTTATTTAAAATTTCAATTCAGAAGAATTGTTAATTATAGAATAAAAACATTCTTCCAACAAAGAAAAAAAAATTAAAAACAAATAAACAAAACAAGAAATCCAATATAGAATAATAAAAAAAAAATCACTGATAGGCTGCTTCCGTTCATAATTATTTTAAAAATCTCCCGTCTACATTTAAAAGAAATTTATTGGAATGATTTCATTTAATTAAATGAGCGAATTAGTTTTATCACCAGTACTTTTTAAAGACTTAACCATATTGATTTAGCCATACATTTATGGCATGTCTATACACCAAAAGCTGATCATTGTCTATTTTTTATTTTTGTTTTATGTTATTTATAATTTGTACATTTTTGTTTTATTTTCTGGAATCCATCCACACCATGCACTTCATACCTGTAAAAAAGAAATGAAGTTTCTCGACTGCCAATTATTATCACAGATATGATAAAATACATGTATGTATTTAATATGTTGGTTGGTTGTCAATGGACAAAGATATTCACTTCAGCTATGTGACAGCAATTCATGTGATAGTTATTGTGAATTAAGACTACATGTAAAGGCAAACTTAATTGATGGTTTACTTCTGCTATATTTCAAGCTCATAATCCAAGGTGTAGGGAAATAATGTTGATGGTCTGTCCTTCTGTATGTTTCTCTGCCCGAATTTGTTTGTATGTGTGTCAGAAAAAAATTAACCTTGCCCATAACTTTTGAAAAGTTAAAGATTCTTTTTTTTTTTATTTCAACCATTTATTTCTCCTTAAAAGCCATGTCTTTGTTTATCTTAACTTTTTTCTTTGACTATTATTTCTCGTATGATATAATTTTGGAAATCTTTAACCAACTTTTCAACAATTTCTGCGAGGTAGTACTACTAATGATTATTTCTTTACAAATGTACTTCATGTGATAAGTCCGGCCCTTTTTTGTGAATCGCTTTTTTTAATTAATGAAATTTGTCTTTGATTTTTTTTTACCTTTTGAAAACTGTCATCTTGGTCATAACTTCTGAACATTTTGGTATACGTGTATTTTTGGGAAAAGCCCTAATTACAAATACTTTCAATTTCTGATATTTTTTTTTTTTACAATTCTGTCTTTTTTCTCATTATTGATTTGTGAAAGCTCTCATGTAAGATTTTGACAATACATCTACCAGGGCCTGTATTACTCCAAAGCTGATTATTTTTCATAAACATTATCTACATAACACCGAAAAGTTTAAGCAAAGTACCCTTCCAAATTTTTTACCATTATTATAGCCCTACCCTGGACCAATGGACGAATACTTTATAAATATTATTTCAAAATTGTACAAATTTGGATTTATTCTCTACATTTTCAACACTGAAAAGTAGACAATTATGAATTATATGATCGGATAAAATCACCAAAATTGAAATGTAAATATTAAGAGGCAAGCTCTAATCATCACTTGTTTTTCTTTCCTTTCTTTCTTATACATGTTGCTGGAGCTTGTTGAGTTTCCTTTATTTTGGGTGGTGCATTTTTTCAGTTCTTGTTCTTGAACTTTATATATATATATATATATATATATATATATATATATATATATATATATATATATATATATATATATATATATATATATATACATATATACATATATGTGTGTGTGTGTGTGTGTGTGAGGGTGTGTGTGTGTGTGTGTGTGTGTGTGTGTGTGTGTGTGTGTGTGTGGGGGGGGTGTGTGTGTGTGTGGGTGTGTGTGTGTGAGGGTGTGTGTGTGTATGTACAAGTTTAGTTCCTAGGTAGTTTCCGACTCCATCAATTTGAAACCTCAAGTCTCCTGTTATCCATTGAAGACCAGGTTTTTCATTATCGTATATACTCGCCTATAAGTCGGTTGCGTTATGTTAGAAATACTGACCTTCTAAAATATCAATATCTTTAAAGCTCGCCTATAAGTCGGACATAGAGTTTTGGATTAAAGTTTAACCCCCAAAAATCCGACTTATAGGCGAGTATATACGGTACTTGTAAACTGGAATAAGTTACATATTTTCGAATTCTGTTTTATCTTTACCTAATTTCGGATCTTTCTACAAGACTTCTTATCACCCCGACTTCTGAGTATTTGGCGAAATGCTAGTTTGCGATCTGTTAATGCCAGAGGGGCGCAAATTTTTTGTCCTTTTTGCTTTTAAATCTTCATCCGTTCTAAGACCGAGTTCATGAAAAAAAGATTCCACCATATGTCCATGGAAAGCTTCAAATTAAGACCTCTACTCGGCACTCAAACCATTGAGTGAGAGAACTTGACCATATCAAGGTCTGTCATGACACAAGAACTCAGTTTTTAAGGACTCATAAACCCCAGTAACATTTCCAAAAACGACCAACGGCCAACGGTTTTTGAAGCAAAATGGGAACCATCGGGTGACATTCGGCAGTTCATCTGCTGTTTTGCCCGATTTTGACCCCATTTTTCCTCGGCCGCCAAATTTTGTGTCCATCGGTCCAAGTTATATTTTTTTCTGTGTCGGTGGCCAATTTTTCCAATGGAAGAAATCCGTCGACCAACCTTCGAACATCGTCTGACCATCGGTAGTCCGTCGTTTTAACAATATGTGGGTTCCAAAATTTTGATTGAAAGTTGGTCGATGGATCGATTCAATAAAAGAAATTGGCCATTGACGCAGAAAAAAATATAATTTGGGCAGATGAACACAACTTTGTTCGGCCGACAAAAAAGAGGTAAAAATCGGGCAAGACAGTGGCAAATTAACTGCTGACTGTCACCTGAAGAATTCCATTTTTGCGTCAGAAACCGACGGCCGTTGGTCGTTTTTGGAAATGTGACTTGGGTTTAATAGGTTAAATATTCATATGTCGGCCACTCGCCGCCTGGTCATCGAGCTCTCAGCTACAGTTTGATTTTGAACTTTTGGACACCCTTATTGTCGAACGACGGACGACCGACTTTATAAACTGACCGCCGATGGTAGGACGATGATCAAAGGTTGGTCGACAGATTGCTTCAATTAAAGAAATCGGCAATCGACACTGAAAAATTTATAACTGACCGATGGACACATAATTGGTCGGCCGACAAAAAAGAGGTCTATATCGCTCAAGACAACGGCCGATGAACTGCCGACTGTCACCCAAAGAATACCATTTTTGCTTCAAAAACCGTCGGCTGTTGGTCGTTTGTGGAAATGTGGGGTTTTAAGGACAGATGATACAAACAAAAAATGGACGCCTGGATTGGTATGTACTTTTTTCGCCTAATTTCATTGAAAATGATGCAAATAATAAATTTCTAGAGTATAAAGGAATTGTAAACCTTCTATGATGTTCAAAAGTCAGCCTCTCTTGAACAGTTCTTATTAATCTATACAAATATTTTTCACTTGAAATCCCATTTTAGTGAAAATTTGAATAAAAATTAAAAAAAACTATTTATGCAGTGAAACTATTCATTTTAATCATTAAAACATGACTCAGTTTGTTATTTTCCATTTTTTGGACAAAGATTTGTTTGTATCATCTCACCTTTAGGATACATAACACAAAATTTTGATGCATGGATTGATATATATTTTTAAATCGACATTATTGATTGATTGTATATTGTTTAACGTCCCATTAGAGAATTTTTCACTCATACAGAGACATCACCGTATGCCGGTGAAGGGCAGTCAGGGCCATTGAGCAGTGAGGGTTCTTTATCGTGCCAACGCCTACCGTGAAAGGGACCTACGTTTTTAATGTCATACCCAAAAGATCCGTGACTTTCACTTCTAGTGCCGAGCGCTTGGCGAAGGAACAGTCACTAACTATGCTTACGTCATATGTTTGACGCGGCGCTGCGAACGAGAATCTAATCCGGGCCTCCCGATCACGAAGCGAATGTTCTACAACTAGGCTACCGTGACCGGTGAATGGAAATGACATATATTATAAATCCGTAAAATATAAAGAAATATTTAATTCTCTTTGCTGCTTAGATATGCACTGGCCCTTTTTGTTGTTTTCTATGTAATTCTATACAAGCGTTTGCACATATTTTTAACATTTTGACACAATCTAAAAAAATTCTCCCCCTTTACCTTGCAAACATTACTCGGGTCACCCATTTGAATATAGATCTATGAAAAATATATCTGATTCCTGAAGAAAAAAGATTTTTTTTTTGTTATTTATCCAAGTCATCGGTGTACCAAGGAATTAATGTGACTGCTCCGTGTCGCCCGATACTCGTGTCGCCCGATCATGTTCTTTCAGCCGACGATACCAGAAAAATTTGGTCCTGGACCATCGGCTTAAATGTGACCTAGGCAAAACTTAGGAACGATCCACAATCTTCAAAGCGCTTGGCGAAGGAACAGATATACTTACTTTTTACTGACTTAGGTCGTTTAAAACAAGTGAGTCTCTCTCTTTTTTTCTCTCTCTCTCTCTCTCTCTCTCTCTCTCTTCGTGAAGCATGAAAACGAATTACGAATTGAATTAAAAAAATATTTATGAAGGGTAGCAGCCTACATGTGATCTTTTCTTTAATTTTACATCCTTACTGATAGCTGGGTTCGTGAACATGCGACCAAAGGTAAGGAAGTTAAGGAAGTTAAGGAAGTTATTAATTCGAAAAAAAGTAGTGCGTAAATGAATTTTGATTTTCCATTATAACATATACAAGTTTTGCAAGCGAAAGAGAAAGAATTCTATTTTTTATTACAATAAATCTTTATAATTGTAGCATTTAAAAAAAGAGAACAAGGATGATAAAGATTGACAAATCGGTTAATGTGCATTTCATATTACTACGCAGATACCTCTGGGTGGAATTAATTTTAACGCTTAAGGTCACCTTTAAACTTCAAAACCTACGAAGGAGGGGAGAAACTGTCAAACTAATGAGCATGAATTTTAAAAAAAACTTTCAACACTTGTATTCATGTAGATTTATTGCTTATAGATATTGCTTAATGATCTTTTTTTAAGTAAATCTGTCACTTTTAATCATAGATTGAATACAATTTATCTAAAAAGGCATAAATATCATTTATCTCTACAGTGTACAATGTAGCCTGCTAATATATATAAAAGGAGACTGGAATGGAAAATTCAGAAAATGACGATTTGGTTTGCTTTTTTCTCCCTCTTGCGGGTGGAAATTAAACAATATACATGTATAATGCCTTCTGTTTGTTAGTACTGAAATTCACGGTCCCAGCTGTTGCAGAAGAAATAATTAACCCGCGTTTACAAGTATGTTCTGTAAATTTTTTTCTGCAATAGCTGCGACCGTTAATTCCAGTACTAACAAAGAAAGACGTTTATTGTTTAAGTATCAGTCACATTATCAAGCAATGGGGTATACGATGAGAAACCGATGCGTTTTTTGATGAAAATGGCGTGGTTGCCGGCCAGGCACCACTAGTGATCTGACGGTGACTGAGGCCATTTTGCGAATCGGTGGGGTCATCGGTAGGAAATAATTCGTAGTTAAAATTCAGCGATGTCTCCAACGATGCCTCACATCGCTCCTCATCGGCAACCCATCATTAACACATCTTTCAAGGATCGGCCGATGTATGGCCGAGCATCGTCCAATATCCATTGAATCTGAGGTCATCGGGGGGTTTAGTGGTCTTCAACAGATAACGGCCGATCATCGGTGGATGTTCGACCAAACGTTGGCCCGTAGTCGACCGATGTTCGATCGATGTTCACCAATGTATGAGCGATGTAATATACATCGGCCGATTATCCTGGAACATCGTTTTATGATTAGCAATACATCAACTGGGCCTTTGCAAGTCCGCCCGGCAACCACGCCATTTTTATCATAAATCGCATTGGTTGTCCATCGTATACCCATCGCCGAATAATGTGACTGATACTTTAAAGACTTCTAGACCGATGTGGACCGATGTTGGGGCATCGTTAACACCACGGATTACCACCGATTACCACCGGTCTACGGCTACCGGCCGGGAAATGTGACCTAGGCATTATGTATAATATGTACGAGGGGTTATCAAAAAGTTCGTGGACTAGCGTCATAAAATTAAAACCGCTTTAGGCACATCAATGAATATTACAATATCTACTTAGCATTATCTTTTCTATCTAAAGAATAAACCATAAATCATAAATTTTATTTTTTAATAAATTAGTAATGTTTCTGTAAGCAATGGTATGTCCATGCGGCGCAACCTCGAAAACGACGTTTTTACGACCTATGTGTAACTGAGAAAAACTCCTTTGATATGATCATTTGACATCCAAAAATCCCGTTAATTCACGTATGTGTCGGGACACAATTGTTTCATAAAATATGAAATTTTCACTTCATTCTGGAAATTCTATGAAATGTTATCGTAAATTTTACACGGAATGTCCAAACAAATGAGGCCTTGCAAATGACGTCGAAAGGGGGGAGGGGTTTCCGTTTCCAACATTCTATAAAGTTTTGCCCCTGAAAAAACTGGTATAGACTTAAAATATGTTAAAACTGGCTACAGAGAAATAATATGCATCCAGAGTACTTGTCTTTTAATGTCAAAAAAGATTCTGAGAGAAAAGGGATATGCAGTTAAAGTCGATTTGCAGTCAAGGTGTGAAAAATCAATCACGCCAAAAAAGACGTTGATCATGCGTTGTAGATATTGAACTCCTTTGAGCAAAATATGCAGATACAACCAAGCGCGAATCTCTCCCAATGTATTAATCCATTTGGAATATTATATTCATTGAAGGCCACTGTTCATGACATTTTAAAGTCATATAAACAAGGCGGGTTTAAGTCCTTACTCAGCTCCAGGGAATCGCATCAAAAAAGTGTATGAGGTAGAAGAATCGGACATTAAAAAAACAATGACGTTATTGGACGTCATGAAAATAAACGACGACAGCGCCGGGTGATCATGTAATGTAGTTTATATTTTGTAATAATTTGGCAAATAATGAACGTATCAGGCTAAAATTTTCAACATTTCTTAAATTTTTGTTGCTTTATGTTCCATATAAATTTTGAAAGCACAGACTACATAGTACTAATTTTATAGCCTCAGTCCACGAACTTTTTGATAACCCCTCGTATTTATAAGAACTATCAAGATTATTTCTATATGGAAGTTCAGCGTCATCCAACTAAATCGGTCACCAAAAAGGGCACAGATCTGAAGTTAAAGAATGAAATAAGCCATCGAAATATGATTATAAACACGATTTAAACAGTATTGAACATCTTTTTTTTACAATCAATCAAAAACAGTAATTTTGCAACGTTTTAATTTGCTCTACCTAACTAGGTCGCGTAGTGTTTTTCAGTCTAGATGATTTGGCTCCTGATGGTAAAATGTACCTCATAATTCACGAAGGACGAGTTCTGAACAAGTCCTGGGCTGCGGGTAGAAGATTTGCTGTTCAACGCACGGCTGTTGAAAGATTGCGATGAAGAACCGGTAACAGCGGTTATTAAAGCAGGTACTATAATTCATTCAGTTTCAAGTGGCTGATCATGAGGAAATTCGAATTCTGAGGTACAGATTAATTCATTTGTTGTAGGGTTCGTTATTTTTGACAAAGTGCAGCTGAGATTTTTTCTTTGTGATGATATTTTTCTATTATAAGACCTTAAGGAACTTTCATTTTTTTGTCTGATAAATACATTATGTGTCTAGCTTTGAAGCCTTCATCGTTGATATGTTGAATGGCAATAGCCCGGAGACAGTGTCCTGTATATATACGAGAAAGGCCAACTGCCTTGCTGATATCTTTTATTACGTTTTAAAATCGAAAGTTTGGAAAGCGGGGGTTCCAAGTACCATTTCTGTGGCACTTCTTGGTAGAAACCGACTTCGACGTGTATTTGATGAACAGAGAGGAGGCTGATTCATCCAATTTTTAAAATAAATAATTGAAGCATTTTTACAAGGCACGAATCTGTATCAGTGTTTATTTCCACATTTCCTAAACCATCTTAGCGATGTTTTTGTATTTCATGGCTAAGTGTAACATACAGGGTGTTTCATAATATATGTGACACGTCTGAGTGGGCATAATCTGAATATCGATTAGATACCAAAGCAAAACAAAAAAAAACGCTATAGGTAAGCATATTGATCTAAAATTATGATATTGCAAAGTATTGAAAAAATTATAATAAAACATGAAGCAATTGATGATATATTCATTGATGTTATCATTTCAGCTCTTTTCAAATGTGAGTACAACTTGCAGCAAAAAAATGTCGTAAACCTTTATTATAAGAAGAATATCTTAAATATTGTAAAGGGTGTGATAAAAAGAAAAATATCCAAACTAGAAACTGCTGTCTAGTTTTCATATACATGTACATGTATTAAGAAAAATTAGAGAGTTTGAACAAAATTATAATGTAAAGATGAAAGATACTTAAATCCTGCCTCTCTCCCCCCCCCCCCCCCCCCCCTTCACTAAGAAGAAATTAGAACAATATCAAATTGAAGTCAATCATTAATAAACCCTAACGAAAGTCAGATCTAACTTTAGGAAAATGGATTGTAACAATGTAAAGACGAATAATGACCCCATCGAATAATGACCTGGGGGTCATTTTTCAACGACAGAAAATGACCCCCACCCGTGGAAAAAAAATCATATTTTTTGTAGAAAAAGAGCCCCAGGGGTAATTATTATTATATATGTTAGTCCTATAAAAAATTGACCTTCTTTGAAAAACGATCCCTTTGAGAGTGATCCAAAATTAAGAAATGTAATTGATGCAAAGCATCAAATCGGCCCTAAAATGTTTCATTGTAACATTTTAGAATTTTCACAACTAATGCTTGGATAAAAAAAAAAATTTAAAAAAAAAGTACATGTACTTTGCATGATACTTATCTTTATTTCATTTTCAGTATGATCAAACGAAGTAAATTAATTTGTGTAAATAAGATAGGGCATCCTTGCAAGCTAGAGATTCTAAGTCAACATGTTACCGTTGGTCAAACATGCCTTAGAGTTTTGACAAAAAAGGACGTGCAACATGCTGATATCGCGGATCTTTGTCATGGATTTTGCCATGTTATGTGATAATGCAGATGGTCTATCAAAATATGATTTAAAAAAATCGTTGTGTCATTTGTAACCGTACTATTTTATATTTTCAAAACAACATTAACTAAAGCCATTTTTCTTAAAACTTGAACGTTATTTTGTTAAAAACATTCCGAATGTACACAGTGACACAAGTACTCTGAAGTCGACATAAAAACGATGCTTGAGCTTCTGAATGATAAAAATCTATGCTGTTTTTGGTGACCAGGTCTTCCAACAATCAATTGGAATTCCCATTGGTACCAATTGCACCTTGTTATTAGCAGACCTATTTTTGTATTCATATGAAGCAGAATTTGCGCGATAAAAGAATTCACATGTTGTACATGTGGCCCTCATCTAGACATTTAGATGTATCGACGACGGATTTTCAATTAACAATTGTAATTTCCATTTTTATGTCGATACGATATATCCTGGTGAGCTTGAGATAAAAGAAACCATAGAGTCTGACTCATCTGTTTCATATTTGGATATTTTACTTCAAAGAGACGTTAATAGAAAATGTAAAGCATTTTCTTTTAATAAATGAAAGATAAGCAATTTTAAGATTTTTTCACCTTTAATACAAGTATTACCGTATTAACAATATTACCATTCTGGATTTCGTACGCTAACTGGTCAAATGATAAGTGAAAACGACTTGCATTCCTATTTTCATTCTTAATTCACGTTAAAGGATTCCTCCCTTTTTGTTAATTAAGAACTTGTTGTTTTAATTAACAACTTAATGTTTAATCAATCAGAAAAAATTCTTTAAATGCTTTAAGCATTTAATTCACATCGTTGATAATTCAATCTTGAAATAGACTCTTCGATTCCTCATTTCTTAAATGGGCAAACAAATAAGTGACAAATCCATAAAACGGAAGACGAAAACAATTTACATTTATATATTGTATTTAATAAAATATGATATTATTTTAACAGTTATTTGCATAATATGGTGTGCATTTTGTTAAGATTTACACTCATTTTACAGAATGTGACTACAATTATATATATGAAAATATTCCATTTTGCTCTATGATAAAGAGTACTAAAACCTCATTGATAAAGACAAAGAAAACAGAAAGATCCTTCATAAATTCAATTACATCATTTGAATAATTACATGCAATATTATTGTCTTACGTTTGATTATTTACAATGGTAAATTAAAACTCTTTCAGTTAAAAGTACGCTTGAAAGTAACATTTATTATGAATTTAATATTGCCCCCCCCCCCTTACATTTTACTACATACAGAACTCAATATTCTCAATCTGTTCTTAAACTTTTTATTTTAACCACTCCTGGAAGCTTCTTTCTTCGATGGCTCTCTATGTGAATGAAAAAGGAGTTTCATTTCATATACAAAAAATATACAAAACCCTCTCTCTCTCGTTAACTTATAAGAGCATACAATGTACGTTTAATTACAAGAATGCAATATTCTTAACTCTTTTCGTTAATTCTAAAAGATAGCATTACGTAATCTGCGAAGTGGAAAGAATTTTTATTTTTTATTTTCTTATTTTTTGCTTTTAGTGATATCTAGTATCACATTTCTCTGTGTCTTGAGAAAATGTAGAGTATCCTGTTAGAATTCAAATAAATATTTTTATTATATAGCTAATAAATAGTCTCTAATAAAATACTACCAAAGATCTAGAGAATTTTAGCGTTCAATACCTTGACGTTTTACTGAACACTGAGTTTGTATTGCGTATACGAGTATGCCAGAAACATTCCGAAAACGAGCGTTCAATATCGAATGTCCTGTTGTAAACAAAAAAAGTCGTCTGGTCAAATTCTCAGAGCTAAATCAAAGAAAGGAAGTGGCATGTAATTAAGATGTGTTTATTTTTTTTTTTTTTTACACAAAAATGAAATTATTTATTAAAAATAATTATTATGAATTATGAGGAAATGTTTTAGCTATATAATAAAGGAGTTATTGAACTTATATTAGTGAATATTGGCACTCTTTGGCTGTACAAATGCACTCGCAAGCTCGTGCATTTGTACAGTCAACTTGTTCCAATACTAACCAATATAAGTTCAATATTTTGATATCCCAGGTAACCATTAAACTGATTATTTCCTTCCATATTCCATTCATTACTTTCAAAAACATTGTCTTTTCCTCTCTCAGTGAATAGAGAGACTTTAAAACAATTTGTCGTGAGTTGCAGTTTATCTTTGTGACTTTTAATTATTTTTTAATTTCTCAAAAGTATTATTTAGAATGACAAATATAGAAAAGCTGGGGGCAAGCCTGAATTTTATTTGTAAAGTAGACATTTCAATAGAACTTCATTTTACTCACACAAATGAGGCATTTTCCAATTTTCAACACAATTTATACAAAAAGCTATTTTACTTAAGAAAGAAACAATGTAAAAAGTTTTCTGGGAAATGATATTTTTGTTGGTCACGTGATCAAATCCTGTGAAGCTTGAAGGGCTTCTCAGTAGATTTGATCACGTACCAACTTAAAGTTCATTTCCCAGTGAACTTTTTACGTTGTTGTTTATTACTTAAATTTACATTTGAGACGAAATTTACATTTAAGACGAAGAAATTTCGACTAAAATTGCATTATTACACAAACGGGCCGCCGTATTGTTATGTTGTGACGCGCAGTGACCTAGAAGTTGTTTGTTCCCTAACATTTGAATGTTTACATTCATGTTTAGCCAAGCAGTCAAGTTCAGGAAATATTTGTATATAGGCCTTAAGTCAAAGAACAATGATCGCTGCTGAGAATAATCTAACTATTTCATAACTTCTTAAAATATTTGAAGTCAAAAGCGGTGGTATCGCCTGTTGAAGTTTGCCTAACTTCAATGAATTTTAGTTAAAAAAAAAAGTAAGTGCGATTTTTTCGGCTAATTTCATAGTATATTCAAAACCATATTCACATGGAAAGAAGATTTATTGTACATCTCACGATTGAAACATATCCATACTGCTTATCATTTTATCTTTTTCATCGATATTAACTTAGAAATATTCCAAAACAAGTTCACCGTGACAGAAATATGTAGACATAATATTACCTCGCTTTGTGATTCGGTCTCGCTGTGACCTCTGACCCCCAAATAACATTCACACAGAATTGAACATATTTTCTCTTCAATAGGTTCATCTAAGAAAAATATTCGCAAATGTAAATATATGTATATACAATCACCCAGCAGGACTCTGTCAGAGGACATAAATCTCTTATACATGTAAATTCAACAAAATAGTCTTCAGTTTATTCTTATTAATCACTTTTACCAGATACATTGTATATACAGAATTAAATCCTGTGTGCACAGACATGTTTCGGTGAGCACTTCACTTTTTACTTTTAGTTATTGTATGAATACATTCCATATCTCACAAAAGAAAGAAATATCAATTTCCTTCATACTAGTATATTGCAAGTTTCCCATATCATAAAAGCATATTGAAACTTAAATCAACGATCTAGACTATCTAATTCAATGTCAACTTAAAAAATTCCAAATGATTGCAATTTTAGAAATCTTCTTATCAGCTGAAGTTTGTAGTGACTTGACATCATATGCTTTAATGATGTCATATCTAGGTGGTTTAGATTAACATACGATGGCTGTTCATAATGTCCTCGGTGCTCGGAAAGAAGCAAAAGACGCTTTTTCAATAATTTAGTCTGAATGATTTAACTTAAATATTCTCTTGAATTAAAACACATATCCGTAATAATTCTATCCAATTTCTGATTGTTATTAGATCTCATTTTTGAATATGGCCCTTTGAATACTTTAATATGGCAGATCCTATGATTTCCTGGACTTGTTTCTTCTTTCTGAAAGCACTTCTTTTTTTTCAATTGTGGAAAATGAACCAAGTCAAAGGATGACAGATCTGGCAAATATTATTGTGTGACAAAATATTACCTGTCTGTTTATCCCAAAAACTCCTTTAATCTTCATGACATGTGGGTTTGGACGCAGTCATGAAGAAATTTAATGTAGTGGATTCCTGATTCTAGTTCCTTCATCTCAATAACCTTTCATTTTTTTGTAAAAAATTGCTTTCTAGACTCCTCCAGAAATTGAACTGCCTTCCCGAATAAGAATTTGAATAACAAGACCACTAATATTTAAGAAAATGGCATATAAAACTGTTTTTGTGCTCTTGTATTTCTTTGCTCTTTTCAGACCTTTGCTGTTTTTGTCAAGTGCATCATATTGTAAAAACGTTTTGAGGGTTATAAAGCACTGGGTTCAAGTTTCATTATCTGTTTGAATTTCAGACAGACGTGGATAACTACAATATTTGATTCAATTTTTTGAAATAATTGTTTAGATATTCTTACACCTCAAGTGTCATTTTCACTCATTTTTCAAAACATATGCATAGTACTGAGCTTTTTTACCGTCAAAGATTCTTTAAAATAGGTTAAACTACCCCAAAATAGATGACAATTAAATTTGCTGTGTTTTAAAGTCAATTAAACATCAACAGTGATAATTTCTTGAATTTTGACAAACAGAACATTGGTTGTTTTAATTCCATGTCGCCAAGAGCGGTGCCAATTTTTGATGCCTATTATATCATTATTGTTCATTAAAATCCACCTGCTCATGTGCCTATAAAACAGGCATTGGTTGCTGTAAATTTCACAAATTTCAGTGAATATTTCTTTTGGATTCTTATCAAGTTTTACAGCAGCTTAAATGAAGCGTTTAATTTCACTCTAGTTTATTGATTCTTTAACATTCATATTTAACGCAATGTCTCGAATAGCCCTTACAATGTTAGCTTCTGACAATGAAAATATGATATGCAAAGTGGTCACATAAACTGATATCAATTCATTAAAGATTCAATCATGAGAGGAAGTTAAGCTTAAGGTCATATGATATCAGTGTTGTATGTCAGAGATCAGGACATTATGTATGGAATAGCCCTCGTACTATGATAGTTTACGAACAGCCTTTTACATGTATTTCATATGTGCGGATGATACTACCTGTAAGATAAACCTATGCTTTATCCACGAGTAGATACATTATTAATAGGCTATTCGGTTTTGACAAAATTCCTTAGCATCGCCTCAAGATTTAAAATCAAAACTTGGATTTGTAAAAATTCTTTTGTATATTACTATGAATCTTCAATATCTAGCCTAGTACTGCTTACACTTCCACTGTAAAAGCTAGATTGACATAAGAGTAAAATTCATGATCTCTAAGTCCTTAAGCCCTTCTGTCAAAATTTGTTTGAAATAAATCTCCAACAGATTGTCACATACGTTTAGAAACAAAGGTTTATTATTATTTTTTTACTTTATCTTCTTTCTTTCGTCGTGTCAACGTCAACAATGCAGTGCCTCGTCATCAATTTAATATCAGTTTTAATAAAATCCATTTATATAGTTTCACAGGGGGTAAATGTTTTGTTAAAAACCAAAATTGTTGGAGATGAATAAAACGTCTATAATTGTGATTTGATATGGACTTTATCCAACCCGTTGAAATGGTGTATAACCGCTCGGAAAGCCTCGTAAATACGAGTATATTCCATTTCAACTCGTTGGAAAACGCAATTATCAAATCACACAAAATACATGGCCTCTATTTATCTCTCACGTGTAAATGATTATTGCAACGACATAAACCTATGCCCTATTCACGTTAATGTGTTTTGTTCTATAGAACTTCCGGTTTTGACACCTTAAATCTTGCCTTAAAAATGAATGATGGTGAAGATGGTGAGCAAAAATTCGTTTGAAATAAAGTAAAAAGAAATACATATACCTCAATGAAGTGAAATTTTTATTAATATTTAATTGTACTGGCTACTTCGAAGTATGATGTTAGCTCCCTCCCCCCTTTTAAATTATTTTCATGAGACAAGTTAGGTCTAGCAGTTAAGTTGTTGGTGCAAGATTACTCACATACATAAAAACATAGTTTTTTTGCCTTGCAGAAAGTCTAGCCACTATCAACAATGTTTTCTTACATTAATATTATACTACACCTAAATCTACATTAGAACTTACAATGGATCTACAAGTAGCCTAACACCGTACATGTTTGCACTGTCGCCGTACAAAGATTGACTTCGGAGTAGAATCCATGATACTTGGGTCCTTACAACTTTCATTTCAAAGTTCGAATAAATTAAATCTACCAAATAACTGTTTTTTATCTATTGCCAAAATTCTGACCAATAAATTAATTACATTGGACTTTACATGATCTAAAACAAATAACTGTTATTTTTATTTTTTTAATATTTGGAAGCTTAAACATTTTTTTACCTTAAGAAGACTGTGGTGGTGAATCAATGTCTTCTCATTGCATCTCTTCATGATGGCCATGCGAAACAATGTTTCCTCTCCTGTCAATGGGTGGCAAATGATTTCTTGGATGTCCAACATTGTGTGGATTTCCTGAAATAGAAATCATGTCTTCAAAATAAAATAGACATATATGTGACAGTCAACAAACTGAACTTAGTCTTACATATTTTCATGAAGAAAAACGTATTCATTCATATCATGTCATTATTATGAAATGACAACATATATAAATCATAAAACTGAAGAAAAAAAAAACATTGTACATTGTAACATTTAAACACTATTCATGAAAAAATAATATTAAATAACTATGCAACAAATTGTCCCCAAAGTATGTGACAATTACATAAACTGTATTATATAAATTGGCGAAATAGGTGGCCTCCAAAATACGTAATGCTACGTATAAGCCGAATTGGCTAAAAATACCATAATATAACAACACAGTATATACATATTCAAAAAAATTATATTACATTGAAAAGATAAACATGTGTATTAATCCAAGTAATCTGAGATGACCTTAACTACAGAAAAGGCGTGTTTCGGAATGGAGGTGGGTAATCAAAAAATATTTAAACAATAATTAATTGGCCGTCTTGTCTTCACAATAGCAGTAGATAAAATGATGCTAGTTCTCTTATCTCAAAAGGATAAAATTACCGGGGGTCCCTACGGGTTTGCAGCTAATGAGGCACAATGTAGGGATGTACAATCTTACATATAATACATGAAACTTATATATTATTCAATGACAAATTGGCCTCCCAGTATGGATATGTATATTTATATTTATTGCAAAGTTAAATTCTTGGTACAGTAAAAATAACTTAAATAGATAATTTAATATTTAATTCAGTCCTCAAAAGGTAACCTTACAAGGAACGTAGCAGAGGACGTTGATTGTAACCGTTAACATTAGAATACTCCTTAATTTAACAAAAGGCCTCTAACGCATTGTACGACATTTGCAGCATACTCAATTCTGACAACGTTTTGAAAATTAACTCACCAATCTCCTATGTTTCTATTCTACTGAAACGTTAACATTTTTCATCTTAACAAGATTTCGTTTCTGCATGAGTTTACTGAATGATATATAGCTATTAAATGCTGGTAAATAGATGACCTCCTATCAACTTACCGTGAAATGCTTTATTGAAGTACATGTATGAAAGTCAAATATATATTTGAATACCCGTACCGTATATCAATACTTTGCTTTTATTGGAATCTTGAGCAACAAAAATTATTAAAATCAATGTTAATTGTATATTATTTTCTAGATTTATTGATGGAAGCTTAAAAAAGGTCACACATTATTTGTTTTATGTTCGTATATTAATTTACCCCTGGTACTTTTAGGTATGTCACTCGTGAAATTTGTTATATAAAATATTTTTTTTAAGTATATGTTGGATAAGAAACCTGGGGGTCAGTGTGCATCTTACTTGTCTACGGTACAATTAAGTTAACCTTTTAGAACTTAAATTTTAACTCTTTTATTCATCACTTCTACTTTTCATTCTATCAGATGTAACAATGGCTATAATTATAATATTATTTTACAGAAAATAGTTGGAATTATATTTATCATTGAACACATATTGCAAATTAATGCGCGTAAATTATTGTGTGATTTTTTTTATACAAAATAGTAGCATATTTGGGGTATTAAAAATCTAAATATGCAATTGAATATTTTCTTGTATCAAACTTTTTAAGTTACATGTACATGTAAGTCCTGATCAGTTAAAAGTATGAAGTGGTTTAGAATAATGAAAGAAAAATCGAGGTCAGTGATGTAAATAATATTTGTCAAAATATGCGATTTTCAGGAAAAAAAGGTATTAATTTTATCTTGTCCTCTTTAATATATCTTCATTTCTCAGCAAAGCTCGTTGAGGGAAGGTGTGATATTTGTTTCTAAAAATATATATTTAGACCCATATTTAATATTTCTAGCATATCATAACGGAAAAATATCTCCGGGTAAAGGTATTCGAAGCTTAAGGTCTTAGATATTAAATTAAAAAATGTGTAGATTTGCAGAATAGTTCCTGATAAATTTTGCTTCGATATGAATTTTTGATCAATTTTCATTGAATGTTGAATAATTTACTATGTTTAATTAAGAATGTCACAAAAATGATTTATAAAAAATAGTTTTGAAGTAATTGGTTCTGCCTAAACTTTTCTAAGAATCTGACGAGTGACATAGCTTAACATTGAAAATCTCTTACCTGTAGACATAGATGGCGCAGATGGTGTCTCCCGACTCAGTCCCTGTGTCCGTGTATGTTCGTCCCTTGACTCAATTTGAGTGTTCACGTTATCTGTCAAATTAAATGTAAAACTGTTCATTCATAGATCTAAAGCGTTGAAGCTCAGAACGTGAATTTGAAGCGCTAAAATCAAATCATGCACACATCCATGCACGGATCCAATTTTTTTCTGAAGAGGTAGAGGAGTCCACACCCATTCAAATAAAAAAAAGGTTTTAGATAACGAAAACTGATTGATCTCAAAACCAAAACAAAAATCAATCCGAACAAACAAATCTGTTAAAAAGAACATGGCTCCCCACAAGTTAGTGAAGATTCAAATTTGTTCAAATATTGTTTCCCGGGAAAATTAGGGCCATAATAGACGAACAAGGCTTTACATTGGAATATATGAGACATTTAAAAAAAATCTTTTTTTTTATAAAAAGGCAAAGCCATGATCGGTCATATTTATATGGAAGCATTCTCATTTAATAAAATTACAAATGTGTACTAATTATGACCCCGGGGGTAGGGTGGGCCCGCAATGGACAATCAAAGTTTTACATAGGAATATATTGTAAAAATCGTTAAAAATCTTCTCAAGAACAGCAATGCCATGATTGGTCATGCATACTTAAAAGGAAGCATCCTCAGGAGGTGTAGGATCAAGTTTGTTCAAAACCATGACCCCAAGAAGTATGGAGGTAATTTTTCTATGGGGGTCATTCTTTTCGGCTCAGGTGAGCTAAAAATGATATTTCTACCAATTGCGCCCCGTTATTAGCAGACTTATTTTTGTAATCGTATGACCAAGAATTTTGCAAAATCTTATGCGTGAAAAGGAAAAAAATTGCTGTGGCCTTCATCTCGAAATTTAAATATATCGACGACGTATTGTCAATTAACAATTGTTATTTCCATTCTTATGTCGATATGATATATCCTGGTGAGCTTGAGATAAAAGATACCACAGAGTCTGAACTGTTTTATATTTGAATATTTTACTTGAAAAAGTAGTTTATAATAATCTAACAACTTAGCTCTATGATAAACATGATGACTTTAAATTTCCAATAGTCAACTTCCCTTTCTTATGCAGCAATATACCTTCATCACCCGTATACGGAGTTTATGTATCTCGGTTGATTCGATACGCAAGAAAATGCTCTACGTTTGAAAAATTTCTAAAACGAGGTAAATCATTGACAATTAAACAAACTGATAAAACAAGAATATCAGCAGACTCATTTAAAGTCATCATTTCGTAAGTTCTATAGTCGATACAATAACCTTGTCAGCAAATACAATTTATCATTGAGTCAAATAATGACTGACGTTTTTAATCCTAATTGCTAGTCTATTATTTACACACTGAATCGACGGCGGATTTTCACGTTATTTCCCGATAATGACAAGGAGTACATGGCGGGTGTGACTGGTCGGCAGGGGATGCTTACTCATCCATGGCATCTGATCCCACCACTGATGTTTTGGAGGTCCTTTTTTGTTCTGCTTCAATTTTGCAGTGTTGTATGGACTTTGATCTTGAATATTGTTCGTTATCTCTACATGTTTCATTGTAAAAATAATATCTTTTCATTTACTGTTGAAAATGAAACTCAAATTATAATATAACTGTAAATAACTATAAATATAGATATTGATATTTTTGGAGTCATACTTTTCTTTTTAAAAAAGTTCTTTTTTTAAATCTACTTTTTTGGGGAAAACTTGAATTCGTGTCCATAATGAGGAAATTTTTTCTTTTATTTTCATGTAATTCTAATAGCAATGTCTATTTTTTAAAGAAAAAATTAAATGAATTTAGACAGTAGGCCTACATGGTACTAGTGAATATCGATGAAAACAAATTAGTCATGAGAAACTTACGGTGTTTCTGTGTGTTGTACGCAATCACTATAGCTGCGGCAATTGTAGTAACAAAAGATATCCAGCAGAGAAAAAAGCAGGGACGTTTAAGTGAATAGTTCGCTGTCCGGGTAAATTGGTTAAAATTTTCTAGGTATACTGAGGCTCCAGACACAGTCAATATTGCTGTAAAACATAATAATATTAAGTCATTGTTTGTGTCAGTGATAAACTTTATACATTCAAAATTTAAATTTTTGAAGAAAAAATTAATAATCATATTCACTTAATATATATTTGGGTTTATGAATGCAGAAATATAAAAAGCTTTTTTCAATGGTCAAACAAGTTAAAAAAAGATATGAGTTACCTGAAAGACTACAGCATATAACGATTGCAACATTTGTAGTAATTATGGACTGACGTTTTTTGCAACGCTCCAACTTTGCTTCCGCTATTATCACAATCAGTACGATGAAAATTAGGGAAAATGCCAGGATCAGAAGAACTCTAACTGCATTTAACCAAACTGATTTAAAAAAAAAAGATAAAGTAAAAAATTTAACTTTTATTAAAAAGGAATTTACACTAAAAAGATATTTATGTTGAAAAATAACGAATGTTCAATACTCTTAAAAAAGAGTTAAAACTTTAAAATATGAAGAAAAAAAACTTTTTATAAAAAGGGAGATAAAAATGTTCCACAAATCTATTAGAAAAGGTAAATTAATTGATAAAAATTAACTCTTTTTACTGCAGCCAAGGGACGTCATATGTGTGTGTGTGTTACTCTCTGTCTTTGCCTCTACAGCTTATTTCAAAATACATAACATATATACATGTAAAGATAAATCATAGTCATAGTAACTACTTTATAGGAAACAAGATTTGTTTGTAAAACACTTATGCCGCCGTATTGTTAAAGTTTCTCAGATGCAAGTCAAACTCTATGATCAAGGTAAATTTATCAAAAATGTTGGTACCCAAGGAAAGAACTTATCCCAATGAAACACATGCCGGTATACCTTTGGAATATGAATGACGAAACCATTTAAAACAAGTTCAAAGGGTAAAAATTAATTGTACCAAAGGGAAAGTCCTATCACACGAAATACACATGGAATTTAAAAGCTCTATCACCAACTGTTCAAAAGTTATAGTCAAATTAAACTTTTCAAAAGTAGGTCAAACACAAGGTCAAGAAAAAAGAACAAAATTGCTAGTATTCAAAGGAAGGTCTGAACACATGGTATACACTTTTGAATTATGAAAGCCCTTGTACTTAATGTTTAAGAGTTACTTTTATATCCGAGGTTTTGTAAAAGTGGATAAAACTCTATTGTTTAGAGTTTTAGTCAAGGATAGGTCTTATCACGAAAATACACATGTAAAGTGTGCAAGCCCTAGCACCAACTGTTCAAAATTTGTGACCAAGGTTAAAGTTTGGTAGTATTTTCAAAAGAGAGTCAAACTCCAAGGTCAAGGTGGTCAAGAAGTCATTATGTGTCTGTACCCAAAGCAATGACTTTTCACAATGAAATTTGTCGAGATAACGAACACAAAGTCTATTACACATTACAAAATAGCAGAGCAAAAACGGACCTCCAAAACATCAAAGTTGGTATCATGTACCAAGGAGCAGTGAGCATCCCCTGCCGACCGGTCACACTCGCCGGGTGCTTCTCTTCATGCTCTGGTAAAAACAAAAGGGGAAAATCCGAGGACAACTTATCAGTAAGTAATGGTCAAACAATCAGTATGGAAAAGTCAGTCACCATTTGAGTTAATGATAAATTGTTTAAATGTATTTATACCCCAGCTTGAAAAGCGGGAGGGTATATAGGGATCGGTATGTCCGTCCGTCCCTCTGTACGTCCGTCTGTCTGTAACGCTTAATTGGGGTACCCATCTCTATTCCGCAACTACTCTAATACCAGTGAGTGAAATTTAATGAAAGTTTCACAGAATCTTTATTACATATAGCCTTTGTGCACATCATATTTTACTTTTTGATTCGACACAGATATTTTGTTTCCCGGCTACAGCAGAACAGGGCCATTATAACCATATGCGAGGGGGGGGGGGGTATCATTTAGTGAGCTCACTGCTCACAATACCTCTAGTTTATTTTTTTGGCAATTTCACAAAATTTAGTATTAGGAGAAGACTATCTAAGTTATTTTTAACTTGTGTCTAATCCTTTTGACACTTTGTCAATAAAATATGTTCAATTCAATTCATATTTTTTTTTTCTAACAAGGCAATTGTATCGGTCACAGAACTAAAGAAATTAATTTAAACCAGACTGTTGATATTCTTGCTTCATTAACTTGTTTGTCAATAACTGACCTCGTTTTAGAAATTATTCATACGTGAAACACGCTCTTCCATTTCGAATCAGAAATATACAAGTGAAATACGAAAGTCATACTTTAACCAATCAAAAATTATGCTTTTTGTCGAATGACAAACAGAAACAGACTAACGAACAGGACAAAAACTATATGTTCTAGAATCTTCGATTTCTGGTGGCATAAAAGCAGAAAATACACAAAAACATGTATCACCTTAAATCTACTAGTACTCGTATCATTACCTGGAGTATAATTTTCTGAGCTTGTCATTCTTGACGTAAAAGATTCCATGGTGTTGCAACAGTAGTAACTTCCATTTTCTGCGCAGTGATGCCAAAGGCCCTGTCTACCCATCTGATTTGTAGACCAATCATCATGTCCTATGACTATCGCTAAGAGAATAAGGGTTGCTTGCAAAAGTGTAGATGCTACTTTTTTCTTTTGTTTTTTTAAGAGCTCACAAAACGATTCTACAAATTAAAGACAGAGAAAAAACCAAAAACAATATTTGTAATTTTGCTTTTTAATTATACAATGTTCTAAAAAAGATATGTGAACATTTTAATGTAAAGTCACTTTAAATGTTCTCAAAATATATATGTTCAAGGGGTAATAATGTAAAAAAAAAATTTAAAACCTTCTCGAGACAAATTTGGCAAAAACTTTTTTGTAAGATACTATGGCTAATAATACCATGTAAAAATATGGAATCAAAGTGTAAGCAAAGTAAGTGTATTGATTTAATATTACTTAACTTATTTTCTTTTTTAATAGCTGATATCTGTATTTATTTGTAGAAATAAAAATTGTGATTAACTTTCTGCAATGAAACATTCCAGCTGTGTTTACGTTGACACAGAATGTTACAAAACAAAATCACAAAATATAATAATCAAAAAAAAATGTGCTTTTACTTTTTTGATCTCGATGCGAAATGTAATAACAAAGGTTGTCAGTTTATTGCATTTTGCCTCGTTACTGTATTTTGTGTTGTGTCACGATGTCCCTATACCAACTCTCCATAATGTTGACAAATATTGATACATGTATATATGATATATTTGTATTGAAAGACTTAATTGATAATTGACACCAATAACCAAATTTGTCGTGAGTTATTCGTTTATCAAGTAGATTTTTAATATCATATTTTCAAATACATGTAAATAATGATTATGTCGCTCATAGCATGGTATATGTATTTATATCACCTATGGCTAATTAACATAAAAAACATTTTGTCGATTAGCAATTCAAAATTTGGAAGATTTTGCAGAACAGAACACACACTATGAAAAATCCGACAATGGAAAGTTTTTAAAACCAATAATATTTTTAATGCTTTGACGTTCAACAAATATTTCCCTATTGTTGTTGAATATCAGGTTTGCCCATATGAAGTCTTTTAATGAAAATATACATCAAATCTAACCTTTGTTTCAACTTTTAATTACGCGGGCGTCTTCATATGAGTGAAAATTTCTCGAGGGGGACGTTAAACAACATACAATCAATCAATATAATTACTCGAGATATCCTTTTGCGTATCAGATTTTTTGCTGTTTATCATTTCATAATTATTTAAATCAATTTCAAGCAGTAAATGCTTTTTTAAAATGTATCATTTTAAATATGCTCTGTCATAAATTTATAAATTTGAATTCCTTAAACTGATAAGAATTTTATTTTAAGGAAACATGAAAAATGCCAAACCTACCGGAATTCTCTTCATCGGAATGTAATGCTATCGCCATGATCCAGCTAGAAAATGTTTAAAACCAAAAACCTCAAGTTACTAATTATGTGTACCGTTGTGAAATAGTGCATAAACGATTTTTTTAATGCCAACTCAAATCCACGCGACTTTAAAGATCTCAATTTCGTCAAATAATTCAGAATCGGAAATCGCAAAAATATAAATTTTTAGGGAAGATGATAGTTGAAATTATTGTATTTATCATACCGTTCTATCTAAATCAGAAACGGAAAAAGAATGGTCCCAAAAATTTTATTGCTCTTTTGTGGGCTTCAATCAACTTTGTTGTGTTTATTTCAGTAACAGCAATCGCAAGAACTTGGATTTATTCAAGCAATGGAAATCTTATTACAAATGTTGGAATATGGAAAACTAGCGAAACAAATGAGGAAACGGGCGAAGTTTGTTACAAAGATAATACATCTAAAGATGGTATGTTTACTTTTATTTTGGATTGAGAGCGTGTATGATATATATAAAAAACTTTCCTCGATCACTTTATCTGTCATGTTTCAGTTAATTATGTTGAATAGGCTATGTAGATGTTGTTAATTTAAGACACTGCAAATAAGATTTTATTACAATATTTATTAAGTTTTTAATTTTAATATAATAGAAACTTCTTTGTTCATTTTATACGAAAGCCGGATAGGCTCATTTCTGAAAAGATAAAAAAATATTTAACTCGTTATAACGAGTTAATTATCTCGTTATAACGAGTTAGTATCTCGTTATAACGAGTTAGTTGTCTCGTTATAACGAGTTAGTATCTCGTTATAACGAGTTAATTATCTCGTTATAACGACGTAGTTTTATCTCGTTATTACGAATTTACTTATCTCGTTATAACGAGTTAGTATCTCGTTATAACGAGTTAGTTATTTCGTTATAACGAGTTAATTATCTCGTTATAACGAGTTAATTATCTCGTTATAACGAGTCAATTATCTCGCTATAACGAGTTAATTACCTCGTTATAACGAGATAAATAACTCGTTTTAACGAATTAGTTATCTCGTTATAACGATTTAGTTATCTCGTTATAACGAATTAATTATCTCGTTATAACGAGTTAATTATCTCGTTATAAAGAGTTAATTATCTCGTTATAACGAGATAAATAACTCGTTATAACGAATTAGTTTTCTCGTTATAACGATTTAGTTATCTCGTTATAACGAATTAATTATCTCGTTATAACAAGTTAATTATCTCGTTATAACGAGTTAGTTATTTCGTTATAACGAGATAATTATCTCGTTATAACGAAATGATAAGTTTCCCCTTTATTTCCAAATTTAATAGCAATATAGGAATTAGAAATGGCTGTAGTTTCAATGCCATTGATGTTTAGTTTATAATTATCAGTCGTACGTAACTTTAAAATTGATATATAGTTGCAAATTTAATTTGTGATATGGTTTAAATAATATTAATTCTGAACTATCTGGCTGTCAATAATCACAGGTTGATAAGTATAGCAATCTTTATTTGAACACATTTACACATTTATACGTGAACGTGTCCAAGGACATAATATTAAAAAAAATATATTGCCAAATGTACTTGCTTCAAAGTTTGGCAATTTATGGTATGACAACTTTCTCCGATAAAAGACATTTTTTAAAATATGTTTTGGATGATTTATTAGCTTTCATAATCAATGTCTAAGAATCTAAATTAATACATTATAATAGCAGCCTAACGCAGGCATTAATGCAACATATATTATATACACAAAAATGTTTTGAGGAAGGGGGATATGGAAACATCAGCAGTTAGGTCATGGGCGTAAAATTCGAGGCAGTCATAAGTTTCCGTATACATGTATTTGTCTTCGGTCTTTTATACGGAAACGTATAACCGCCTCGTGTTGTTGTATTAGAACACGATATTATGATATAAAGATGTTGTCAAAAACAATTACTTCAAGGTTTGGCGATTTAATTATGCCAACAATCTCTGATGAATAATACTTTTCTGATATATTTTAGACGACTTATACACTTTGATATATCCAAGTTGAATTCCTAAATGTTGCACTAATATAATGTGTAAAAATTATGTCGCTAAAATTAAATACCGCAGAAATTAGTGCAATATAAGATATATGAAGACTTCGCTTAGACGACTCGATTTAATCAAAGAGCAAAATTCAATAAAATTAGAACGTCTTGTAACATCATTTTATTAATAATAACTATTGTATTAAATCGATGGGTGTGTGCTTTTTTAGGGACCCGAGTCACTCTTTGAAAACTGTAGCTACGGGCCTGATTTTTATTCTCCGAAATTGATTTAATTGAAAATAAAAAACTAAAATTGAACACTGTCGCAATGATTTTTTTCTCAGAATTAAAAGAAATAAATTAGCAGTTTTTAAAGTGTTATAATTGCTTATATATTGTTTATATATGTGCTTTTTAAATGTAGTCAAAGAATAACTTCATAATATATGTTTGTTTAAGTTATAACATAAATCTGAATTTATCAAATAAATCAAAGCACGATTGGGGGGAAAATTGTGTCTGTGACAGCACTAACTAATGAGCTTGTGTGTTATCTTTAGAAAAAAAGAGGACAAAATGCAAATCATTTCGTTCATTTTATCAATCTACACATCATGATTAAAAATACATAAGAGTATGTGCAGACGTGTGCTCGATTATTTCCAACTGAATTATCAAAAAAAAAAAATATACCACTTTCTCTTGTAATTTTGAATTTTCAATAGTTTGAGGACATATTTAATAATGCATGACATCAAATCAGGCGAAAATATTTAATGCTTATATTTCTGCATATGTTCTCCAAGCTAAGAACATGATTAAAGATTTCGTTATCATAGTTTGAATAGTACAAGTATTACCAAAATATTGAAGCAACATTCATGAGATTTATTATTTAGGGAAGAGCCTGCAAGGTTACTATAACTATTTTAATTATTTTATTTAAATCAGACATCCATTCAGTGCAATACGTTCTATTTAGGATGAAATTCATTTTCTCCTTGTATGTCCTCATCTTCAATACAAAGACTTGAACTCATAAATATTCGTAAAATTAAATGTAAAAATATTCAGTCTCTAGCTTATGATAATCAATTTTTTGGCTCATGACTAATGAAGACCCTGGCATCCTTAGATCACTTGTTAGTGTAATGTACTTTTTTCACAGTTTCTTGCCTTTGACTATAATTTTATTATAACATATACGATACATTTATGTATATTGAGTATATCTCTAATATACGTTTTTATTAATTGCTCTCAATGTCATGAATATTCTATCAATTGGATCCTCCTCCTTCTTTTGTTTGTAAATCTTTTTTGCTCCTTCAGGGGCCCAAATTGGACTGATAAAATCTTGTATCTTGTATAAATCTTACGTTACATGTCGTTCAAATTTTGTTGAATTTTGCTCTTTGATTAAATCGATTCGTCTAAGCGAAGTCTTCATATAAAGTATATTGCACTAATGCCTGCGATATTTAATTTAAGCGGATTAATTTTTATACATTATTTTAGTGCGACATTTAGAAATTCAACTTGGATATATCAAAGTGTATAGGTCGTCTAAAACATATCAGAAAAGTATTATTCATCAGAGATTGTTGTCATAATTAAATCGCCAAACCTTGAAGTAATTGTATTTGGCAACATTTTTATATCATCAAATCGTGTTCTAAAACAACAACACGAGGCGGTTATACGTTTCCGTAGTTTTATATGCTATACTTCCTATCATTTAAATATATCAACTTAAGACCAGTGTTTAACTCGTTATAACGAGAAAAATTAACTCGTTATGACGAGATAATTAACTCGTTATAACGAGAAAACTAAGTCGTTATAACGAGATAACTAAATCGTTATAACGAGATATTAACTCATTATAACGAGATAATTAATTCGTTATAACGAGGTAACTAACTCGTTATAACTAGATAATTAACTCGTTATAACGAGATACTAACTCGTTATAACGAGAAAACTAACTCGTTATAACGAGATAACTAAGTCGTTATAACGTGATACTAACTCGTTATAACGAGATAATTAACTCGTTATAACGAGATAACTAACTCGTTATTACGAGATACTAATTCGTTATAACGAGAAAACTAACTCGTTATAACGAGATAACTAAGTCATTATAACGTGATACTAACTCGTTATAACGAGATAACTAACTCGTTATAACGAGATAATTAACTCGTTATAACGAGATAATTAACTCGTTATAACGAGATACTAACTCGTTATAACGAGATAATTAACTCGTTACAACGAGTTAAATTTTTTTTTATCTTCTCAGAAATGAACCTATCCGGCTTTCGTAATGTTAGAATTAAGTATGGAGTTAAAATTCCATATAAACAACAGTATTGATATATCATTTGTTGTCACGATTCTAAACAAACTCAGAGAATTTCAGAGAATGTGAACCCCTGGCCCTTTAAGGAAAAAGAGATCATGCGTGCGGATCTAGATGGGTTAGGGTCGAGGGGGTACATTGAATAAGGGCAGGCGGGGCCATAAGGAATTTTGGTATAAAATTCAATTACAAAAACTCAAAAGCTATTAAAATATCGCCCAGAAATGATATTTTTACACACATATAATGCATGAATTTACGACTTGACCTCTGACATTCGTTGAAACAGAGCTTTTCTTAAGGTCACAAGGAGTTGTGCTATAAAATGTCACCGGAAAAGCCCGAAGGTTTCTTAAGATAACGCGCGGAAACGAAAATGTTAAAACAGAGATCATCTTTGAATTTATGACCTTGACATTTAAGCTTTTGATATCAAAATCAAAGGTGTTCTTTCTAAGGCCTTAGGGAGTTGTATATAATTTCATGGAAGAAGCTTTTCAGATATTGCGTGGAAACAAAAGTGTTACAGACCGACAGAAATACAGACGCACAGACAAACAGAAGAACAGACCCTAGGTCTATGGACAGACAATTTGAAATAAATATCCTCACTTTCAGCAGGGACAAAAAGGAATATTGAGTTAGAAGCAATTGGTGTGTGAAAATAGACCTGTGAATTAATTTAAGGTAAATAACTTTTTTCCACTAGCTTACCACTGGGTGGCAGCAGGATTTCATGCGGCATCAATTGTTATCCTATTTGTTATAGTCATCTTGGCATTCATAAATCTGATCAAGGATAAAAAGCTCATCCTGGAAATTATTTTCTATCTTTGTGTTTTTCAAGGTAGGTACTCTCAAACAAGGAGTAATGTTGTTCAAAGCGATCTTTTCCTCTTAGTTACATGTATGTGTGTATTTAAAGCTCTTATGTAATTATGAGTGCTTCACTGTGCTTTGATCTTGACCTAAGATATTTCTCAGTAAAAATACCTTTGAATATCTAAAAAACTTAAAAAATTAAAAATTGCGAATTTTATTATAATCTATATCTTTGAAATAACTCAATGATATCTTCTGTAAGGTATTAAGTGGTAAATTTACACAAAGAAGATCATATGGTTTACGTATTCTAATGCTCACTTTTATATCGTTACAGTTTCAATAAGTGCCATTTCTACAGCGGTATTTTTCACAGGGATACAGGAGGATACTGAAACACAGGATTTTCATGTTGGGCCTTCATTCATTTTTTATATGGTAATAACAGGCATAAATATCTTTTTGATTTTCTTAGCTGTCATTTATCGTTGTCATGAGATAAATAAATCTGCAAACGAGACTCAGCAGCCGCCATCTAATAATGCAGGCTAAAAGATAACAAGGTATTAATCAGGAGATAAACAACAAGACAGTAGTTGTGGAAATTTACAGGAAAACTACAATGTAATCAATATAATATTGGTTTTTCAAACAAAAAACGGTTAAGGACAGATGATACAACTTTTGCCAAACAATAATCTTGAAAATAACACCTTCATGTTTTCAGGAGTAAACTGAATAACTTGAACGGGATTGACCTTCCTTTTCATCAAAAATTTTACAATTTCTTTATACTTTAAAAAATTATTATTCGCAATATAAACAACCAAAATATGTCCAGATATATAAACCAACACAGGAATCTATTTTTGTATCATCGGTCCTTAAATTTAAATATCATATAAGTAGCATGTACCATGTAAATACGTAGTGTCCTCATTTGACTGAACTTTAGTGAAGCCTAGGATACCTATTTATGTATCAATTTTACATTTCATTCTATAGTTATATCTTATTCTATTTTCTTATTACATTTATTTTAAAAAGAAAATTCTATGTATTTATATTTACAGAAAATAACAGATTACAGAATTTAAAAAAAAATATAGAGTTAGATTTTTTCCAATAGTTTTTCATTGTTATTCTCTTTTGTCCATATCATATTTTTCCTCTTACAATCTTCACCATTGAGAAAATGCAATATTTTTAGAATCAGAAATAAATGTTATTTTCATTGACAACTGCTCTGCATATGATTTAAATGTTAAGAAGGCATATTTCATTCATTAAATCCTATATCCTTTCAAAACGATCACTGTGGTATCATTTTAAATTTTGTTCTGAGCAAAATCTACAATAAATTCATGTACCTAATTGTCCATGAGAACTATTAAAAATAAGACTGGCCAATACTGTCTAACATAGAAACGCGAGATACTTTCATTCATTGTTTGAGATGAGTTTTTCTCTTTCAAACAAATCTTATTGCATTTCTTATTTATCCAGTAGGTAAAGGTTTTGGTTAAAAAACCACCTGCACGAAATATGAGATTTACAAAAAAAACTTTGTAAGAAATTTGAAACCAAATATGTTTTGACGTTTCCTGGTGCTGCATTATTATAAAAAAAATATTTGGCAGCCATTCTGGTGAAGCAAAAATATGGATATAATATTGACATTTGGTACTCAAGCTTGAAACAATATAATCCATGTTCTGAATCGATTGATCAGGAGAACACTTACATGTAATTGTTACCCGTAAATGTTATAATAAAGTAGTTAGCACGTACGCACATCCAATATGCGTCAGCATGAAAATTGAGATATACGAGGGCTGTTCAATAAATAATGTTCTGAACTCTATGACATACAACACAGATATCGAAAGGCATTTAGCTTGAAATTCTCTCGTGATTGCATCTTTAATGAATTGATGTCAGTTTATGTGACCACTTTTCATCTCATATTTTCACTGTGAGAAGCTGGAAAACAAGGCTATTCGAGATACTTCATTAAAAATGAATGGTAAAGAATAAGTAAACTAGAGTGAAATTAAAAGCTTCATTTAAGCTGCTGTAAAACTTTATAAGAATCCCCCAAAAAATATTCACTTAAATTTGTGAAACTTAGAGCAACCAATGTTGGTTTAATGGACACATGAGCAGATGGATTTGAATGAATAATAATGATATAATGGGCATCAAAAATACGGTCCTTGGCGACTAGGTTTTAAAACAGCTAATGTTTGGTCTGCCAAAATTCAAAAAATTATCACTTAAGATGTTTGATTGACTTTAAAACACATAGCAAATTGAATATGTTGACATTTCACAGTTAAAAAGCTAGGCACTTAATGGTCACCCTATGTTTTGAAAAATGAGTGAATTCGAAAACGACATCGAGTAAGAATATCTAAAAAATTATCTTTAAAAAATCAGAAATTGTAGTTATCCACGTCTGTCCGAAATTCAATCAGATAATGAAACTTGAATCCAGTGCTTTATTACCCTTAAAATATTATTTTTACAATAAGATACACTTGACAAAAACAGCAAAGGTTGGAAAAGAGCAAAGAATTGTAAGAAGACAAAGGCAATTTTATATTCCATTTTCGTAAATATTAGTGGTCTTGTTGTTCAAATTCCTATTCGGGAAGGCAGTTCAATGTGTGGAGGAGTCTAAAAAACAAATTTTTTTTTGCAAAAATATCGAAATGATTTTAGAGGAAGGAACTAGAATCAGGAATCCACTACATTAAATTTTTTCATGACAGCGTCCAAACCCACAGGTCATGAAGAGTAAAGAAGTTCTGGGATAAACAGAAAGGTAATATTTTCATATAAATTTGCCAGATCTACCACCCTTTGACTTGGTTCAATTTTCAAACTTGAAAAAAACAACACTTTTCAGAAAGAAGAAACAAGTCCAGGAAATCATTGGATCTGCGATATACCATTATCCAGAATGCAAAGGATCATACTCAAAAATGAGTTCTAAAAACAATCTGAAATTGGATTAAAATAAATGTTACGTACATGTGCTTTAATTCAAAGAGAATATTTAGGTTGAATCTTGCAGACTTAATTATTGAAAAGCGTCCATTGCTTCTTTCCGAGCACCGAAGACATTATTGATTGAACAGCCCTCGTACAAGTATGCACAAGTAACTGGAATGCCAAAGTTAAAAAACAATGACAATGAATATTTAAACTATTTTATCAGTTTAAATCATCAAATTTGACAAAAGCAATAGTAACAATATTTGCTGTCAAAGTTGGCAATTACAATTATGGACATTAATTGTTTCAAACAAACCCCGATCCAAAACTGAAAGGTATTCGTATCATGTATCAAATTTTAAAGCTCAAAAGAATAATAGTATTTGACTTAATAAAAAGAAACTGATTTAAATGTCTAATTCGTAATTATATAAGAAGGAAAATGCAAAAGGAAATTTGTATTTAAAAAAAACTCTTTTATAAACCAAATTTTAAAACAAATGGAGAATGAAAATAAAAAGATTATAAATATATTAAGGTAGTATTCTTCTCTGGTCTCTGACTCGATGAAATATTCAGAGTGTATTTGCTTATATATGTTTTATATATTTAGGTGAAAGAGATTGAAAAAACCACATTTTTCTTTCCTCGTCACAATTGTACAACTTTAAATAGAAATGGTAAACTGCGTTTGAAAGCAAACACGGAATATATTTTTGGCGGAATGGTGACTTATGAAAATGTCGTCTTTTCTGCCTCTCAAAATTATTATAGAACAATGAATTTATTTATAATTTTTGCACAAAGACTTGAAGGAATTTTCAAATGTAAGTTAAATTAATAAGGGACTAAAGTTTCAAAATATATCAAATATACTGAAAGGAAAAAGAAACGCAGGGAAGCATAATTTTCGAAAACTTTTTGACCGCATGACCGAAAATTACAAAAATTGGTCAGATGAGAAATTTAGTTACTAAGCACCAAATTCAGTGTTCAGAATTACTCAACCGTAAACTGTATGACGTCACGTTGGGAAAACTCTAAAAATTCAAAAACACGTGCAATATGATGATGGCGAGTTTGTCAACAAATTTTATTGTACAAATTGATGCACCTGAGGTATACACATCGTTTTTCAATATTTAGAGACGATATGCAGGGGCGTAGCAACCGGGGGGGGGGGGGGGGGGGGGGGCAAAAATGTAGTATTAGAATTGGTACTATTGGTACTAAAAGTACTTGACACTGAGAAAAAATTTACCTCCCCCCCCCCCCCACGAAATAGGATTTTCGACTTTGGGGGGCAACTTTTCCCTTTTTTTTTTTTTTTTTTTTGCTTGTCAACTTTTTTTTCAGGTAAGTAAAAAAAATTTTTTTCTCTGGCTGGCCCCCCCACTTTCAAAAACGATGCTACGCCACTGATATGAATTTCTTGTATTCTTGGTACAGTTTACGGAAGTTCCATGGAGTCTGGTTTTTGATTTGCCTATTTAATGAAAATGACTACAACGAGTAACTAAGCAGTTTCTTGTAAATCCCCCCCCCCCACATAAAACTTGTAACCTGTTGTCAGAGAAGGACTGGACTGGATTTCAGTCAACAGGGACGATGACGTTAACGCGAAAGAGAGTCATGTTACGGGCGGTTTATTCTTCTTGCCATCTCATAAATCGTCACCTTACTACCATAAATTCCGCCATTTATACAATAGATCATGATAATCATTACATTCACACGAAAAATGAAGGAAAACAATTCCGCAATTTGTTTTTTTTTTTTTTGAGCCTGTCAACTTACTGTTGTGTTCCTCTCACTGGCGCATGCGCGCGTCGTTTGACTAATTTTTTGGCGTGGTTACCCATGCCCAATATAGCCAGGGTTTGAAAGATAAACACTCTTATGAATTCAATGCAAAGGAAAAGTAAGGCTCTGACAGATGCGCGGGAGAGACATTGAAGATAATTTCACTTTTGGGGGTATCGTCATATGAGCTGCAATAACTCATGAATTATTAGACAAAATCAAATGATATTTTGGTTAAATCTTTTTGAAAGATGATTTTGAAAGTTAAAAAGGAATACCGAAAAAAATATTAAAAGACAAATAATTTTTTTCACCTCAAAAGTTTACCCTGCGTTTCTTTTACCATTCAGTATAGATATGATTTTTCAAATAAACTTGAACTATGTTAACCTTGAAAAGCTTCCAATCTAAGAAAAGATTTGAGCTAAAAATTCGTAAAAAGTGTTTTTTCTTTCTAAGTTAACGGTCAAAACTTTTTTGTATCATTTTTATCTTTATGTGACAACTTTACCATATGTGAAAATAAGAAAAATTCAAATATAAGAAGCATATAAAAAAACTAATATATCCTAAAAATTTTAGAAAAGCAGCGAAAATTCGGATTAACCAATATCCGTTTTAGTTGAAAAACTTATTGCAATTTTGTCATATAGGCCATATACGGGCGTATACCTTTCTATGTACAAGTAACAGCTTTTTAAAAAGCTTGCCTGACTTAATCAATCAATATCTGCATGAGGAGTGATAAACCTTTTGAGAAATACTGTGGGTTTAAAATATTTCCTTACTTTATATTTTGAGAACCTTGTGTAAATGAAATCTTGATTTTATTTAACTTTTAGAAGAATCATCTCTACACTTCATACGGGGGGGGGGGGGGGGGGGGGGGGGTCTGCAAGTGGAGTGATCTGCCCTTCGATCTAAATTGATTTCGAGCTTCATTGTAAAATCTGTTCCAAATCATGCCGCATTATCAACATTTTAAAAGATGGATATAATGAAATACTAGTTAGTACACATTTTGTTGGAGTGTATTTTCTCCACTGAAGTAAACAGTAGTAATGTGTGTTCATTAATTTTTTTCTTAAAAGGGGGACGGGGAGGGGGGGGGGTAGTGCCACTATCATATATTGAGAACGAAATAAGTAAATTCAATACTTAGGCCTTTGTGGAAATAAAAATCCCAGATTTGCACTTGTTTCTTATTTATTGTATGCATCTGATCAGAGACGCATAATAGATCACGCATCTGGAGACAATGACTGATTGAACTGCGTTGTTTATTATTGGACTAGTCCATTTATGGAATAAACCAACCGCCGGATCGCAGCGGGAAGCAAATTCTTTAGTGTTGCATGTCCGCATACTGATATATTATACGATATGTTGTTTAAAAGAATGAGATAAAACATTAACTTGTAGAGAGAATTTCAGAAGGAGGTTAAAAGGATAAACTTTATTTAATTCCATGGAACTTGCTAGCACACCCATTCATACAATAGAACAATCCAAGGAAAAGGCGCGAAGAAAGCAGTGACATTTGGCGCGAAAAGAGCGATTCACCCCTTTCGTAGAATGTAAATGGACTGATCCAGTAGTATAGAAATGCAGAAAAAAGGATGTACGGACATGTTGAAACGGTGAATCACATGGAATAATCTGTTCAATGCAAAAAGAGTAAAGGAAGTAAACACTGCAGTATTTTGCATCAGTAATATCATTCTCTTTTCTGAAATCTGTTTCTTTAAAAATGCAGGTAAAAAATTTCAATATAAATCAGCTTGCATAAAATCTAGCTATCTAGATATGATCGCATAGTTTCGGATTATGAAAATATCAATCCTTATACAGCCTGACGCCGTGACGTCAGGCAAAAAGGAAAAACATTCAATCTTTTGATATACAAGTAGGGACCGTGTGATTGGCAACAATATTTTTTTATTCTTAATGTCCAGGGAAAATGTAATGACCTTGACCTGACCTTGCCTCTAATATAAAACGGTCAAATTCTATATCACTGAAACCATCACTTATTGATTTTTTCTTCTTGATTCTGTGAAGATTTAATTAATTTTTAAATACAAGAAATATGAGAAGAATGCTATCTTAACTAGTTTTTTTCCAAAAAAAAAAAAATAATTAGAAAAGTAGAGGAGATTTGATTCAACAAATACATTTTGGGTTACATTATTTATTTTAATAAAAGCAGAACTGTCGAATAACTATTATATGGTTACATCTTTTTTATGCCAAAAAATAAAAACAAACATTTTGAAATAAGAGTGGTCATCACAAAATATGTAACAGTATTTTTTGTACTTTATATAAAAGAAAAAATAATAAGCTTGACTTCTAAAATAAAATGGCCATATGTAAATGTAAATGATCCCGTCACAACTTTTCTTAAAGGATTTGTGTAAACTAGTGAATTAAGTATGTGTAGTCATTTCACCAAATTTCTTCATAAACTTTAAGGTAAATTATTCAAATACTCAATCTATAAGATATCAACACATTTCTTCATCATATGTTTTTATACTGTTTTTGCCACAAAAACACATACTGGGAGGAAAGCAAACACATACCTCTGAAAACATCAAGGATGGAATCAGGTGCCCAGGGGAAATAACCGGTCAAACACACCGTGTGTCATGATCGGGAAAACGAAAATTTCCATAGACAATTCATGATCAGTGTTTGCATTATTATGATAAATGTCAGTGCACAGTCGACTTAATGATATATTTTATCTGCTGATAGTCATTGTACTGAAATTAGAAATAGCCAAATGATGATTTTAAGCGAGAATATTGATATCCTTGTTTCATCAGCTTGTTTGCTAATAACTTATTTTGTTTAACAAATTAGTTCATTAGTGGGATATGCTCTTTCGTATCGAATCAATTTGGAGATGTTAACCCCACATAGAGGGAATAAGGGTATGAAATATCTTAAGAAGACAAATCACATCGTTATCGAAACTCCTTCGTTTCTCGACTATAGGGTTTATCAGACCTGTTAAGGTTGAATGCATTTAACCTTCAAACAATAATGTATCTAAAAGATTAAGGCCACGAAAATATCTTTGTACAGATTTATAATCACTTTGATTTAAAATGGTTTTCAAAGAACATGCCAGCTTCGGAACGGTACTTTCTTCTGTGCATATATATTCATATACCCATTAATACATGCTGTTATCGCGGCAAGAAATCTTGTTTATTTTACAAAAGGTCATGTTCCATAAATATGGTAAATTAATCAATATAAATGACAAGGAATTTTCATTTATTAGATATAGTTATCTCCGTTCCTTCATAGCAAAATAAAGACACTTACCGATCGAAAGAGGCTATGGTTTATATTTTATCAAATAGACAATTAAAAGAATAATTTTAGCTATATGCACACAGCTTAGAATTTTTATTAGGATTCTAATTTCATTCACCCTTTTCTTTTTTGAATTGCTTCACTAAACGAGAAAAATCAGGGTTTCTTATATTGTGGATTACTCAAAATGTTTATAAAGCAAGTTATGGCACCCTTACTAATGTGTTAGGAACTCTTTATTTTTCGGTGTTCTGCAAAGCATAAAACCCGAGGAGTTTAAAGCAGCTTTGGCAGTAGCTCTGGCGAAAGTCAGCGAGACTGCAGCGGGATGGGTATTACAAATTATTCACGGAAATTTGGCCAGGAAGTGACTAGCACGTGGAGACATGGTAAACAGAGAAGTTACGATGTGTTTCAATTTTACCACCCTATAAAATCTGTAATAAATGTTCTTCAATTTTATTTGAATTCATTCAACTTTCATAAGTATATTTATTCTCTATGGTATAATTTTTCTGCAATCATGCATTATCATTTCTTTTTGGACAAATACATGTATTTGGAACCGGGACTATATTTTTAGCGTCTGCGTAGCAAATGAGGCACTAACATGGCTTTAACTGACAAATCAGATGAATGAGAAATACATTATGGTTTACTACGGATACTACAGAAATTTTACACCTGAAAAAAACCCCAAATATAATGGCGATGGGAAAAGCACAAAGAACATTTTTCAACCCATTTTGTAAAGCAATATTAATTGTTTCTTTTTGTCTTATTATTTCCATGCTAACAATGACAAGGAATTGTTTGTTTATTTCACTCAGACCATACAATGGTACATGAGGTACAGGAACATATTGACATATATAAAAAATACAAAGTCAAGTAAGGAAGAGTAGTGTCAAATAAGAAAATAGTTACTGAAAGCAGGCCAATATCTTTTTAGCAAACAAAGACAGTTTTAACAGCGAGTAGAAGGTATTTTAATCACTGACTTATGCAGGTTTTTATCTACAGTACATACAGCTAAAAGTACTTTAGTCTTATCAAACTTTGGTATAGATATTACTTGCATGAAAATCTGCTCAGCTCTTTTGTAAAACACCACAGAAGGACCGACGTATCATAAATCAAATCTTTCTCACAATTGATTTTTGATAAGGGTATGAAGACTCTTCAGTTCGTCCGATTGAAACTATTATGAAGCAGCAACTTGACAAACATTACATTGATTTATGAAGAAATTATTACGCAGTAGCTAAAATACCAGGAGCAGGAGCATTTTCTGATATAAAGAAATTTAAGCATATACAAACGCATATTTGTTGAATTGAAAAGAGACATTTGGGTAAGTTCATTTTTGCTATATGCTTACAAATTGAACCTTGCCTTTTTGAATTCATCTGATTTGAAAAGCATAAGCATGAAATATGAAGATAACAAACAGTGTTCAAGCTCAAATTCCATTTAATCAATACAAATCGGGAGCAGAGCAAAACAGCAGAGGTGGGATCAGGTACCATGGAGGAGTGTTCATGCTCCGCCATCCGGTCACACCCCTGTTGTCCTTTTCATGATCGGGAATATTAATTTTCGTGGATTGCTTAAAGAACTTTATTCGGTAATAACCAATATTTGCCCCCCAAATCAAACTTTGATGGAGATATATTTAATTAAGTTCTTAAACAGGGGAGTATATGCTGACTTCAAAGCACTGAATATTTTCATACGTAATGACGCCATATGTACGTAAGGAGGTCACAAACATGACGTAAATTTCAGTTTTTTATGAATTTTACAGAAAAATGTACATATTTCGTCGATATTTTGAGTAAAAGTCACCGAGCGCATGTGTGTTCAGGATCAATATTTTGATATAATGTGTAGAATGATAATATCAATGAAATATGTCGATATTGTTCCTGAACAAGCTTGCGTTCTATAAATTTTAAAGCTAAAATTGTTGAAATTTTGTCCATTTTGTCCTCTTTCTGAAAAAGGATATAAAATCGGACTAGTTTGTGACGTCATAAAAACAAAAATTGTGAACACAATGCTTTGACACTATAATATTTTCTGATAATTCATATTTCTCATACAATTTATTGAATTCAGCACATATCAGGAAGTTTTCAAAATTTGACTTTTGTGGGGGCAAATATATGCAATATACCGCATATAGTTCTTTTACAGGTTCGCAGTGACGTTATTTCGTGTTTTCGCTCATATATACAAAAACATAAATTTTTTAATTTTTACATGAATTATATTCGTGAAGGATATAAATTCGTGTACGAAGTGTGCCCACAAACTCACGAATACTGATCGAACCACCACGCATTCTCGTAAGTTCACATTTGCACGTATGAAAAACAGCATTTTACATGATATGCCTCTGTATTTTTTTTTAAGTTGGTCATAACTGTATTAAAAATAGATAAAATATATTGCTTTTTTTAATTGGTAACTTTCCCCGTGGGGATCCGGGTTAGAATAAGTCCTCAGTACCCCTTTGCTTGTCGTAAAAGGCGACTAAATGGGGCGGTCCTTCGGATGAGACCGTATAAACCGAGGCCCTGTGTCACAGCAGATGTGGCACGATAAAGATCCCTCCCTGCTCAAAGGCCGTAAGTGCCGAGCATAGGCCTAAATTTGCAGCCCTTCACCGGCAATGGTGAAGTCTCCATATCAGTGAAATAATCGTTAAATGCTATTAAAATATATATAAGTCGTGATATTATCAAGGTTGCTTGATATTACCCGTAATATGAGGCATTCTCTTCCCCATCAGAATCCATCTTTGTTTTGAAGCTGGGTTAGATGAGATATTTTGTGATTTTGTGGTAGATGGCACTCATAAAAAACAAGAGGCCCACCTGAGCAATGCGGCTTGGAAAAAAAAATGCTTGCATAAGTTCTCCCGACCTACCCCTGAGGGAGGGGGTAATGATTTGAACAAAATGAATCTACACTAGCTAAGGATTCTTATTTTTTTTTTAATTTGACTTCCCCCCAAACAATTTGAACTCCATTGTGTCGACACCCTATATTTACCTTGGGGAACTCAATTTGAAAAGACTTGAATCTTCACTAGCCGAGAATGCTTCCATATAAATATTTGAATACCATGACTGCTGTTCTTAAGAAGTAGATTTTTAAAGCTTTTTTCTCCATATTCCTTTGTCAAATTTTAATCGTCCATTGTAGCCCCACCTTTCCCAAGGGGGTCATGATTTGAAAAAACATGAAACTACACCATCTGAGGGTGCTTCCACAAGAGTTTTATCTTTCATGGCCCAGTGGTTCTGGAAAAGAATATTTTTGAAACATCCAAATTCATAAGCAAAATGTCCTTTGTCAGTGTATATATCTAAAAGAAAACAAAGCATAATTATTGTATAAGTATAAACACTGCATCTAGTTGTGGGTAGAATCGTCTTTAAAAAAATGTTTGGTTGCCGACTGAATGGCAAAAAATGGCCCGCGACTCAAACCTTTTTTCTTGAACTCCAGGAAGCAATTGTTTTTTGATGTATTTTGGACAAAAAAGCACCTAAATTGAAATTGTCTTAAACAAAATTATCTTACCTTCTCTGTCGATGCTATTTATAATTCAAACACACTTTTTAAAAAGGAAGTTACATTTTACATGTAGCAACCACTGATTGATGATGCTTTCAAGAAAATCTTAGTCACAAATTCTGTACACGTGTACACAAATTCTTGCTTGAACTTACTTTCAATGAGCATTGAACCGGGTTTGTAGAAAAATCATTTAAGTCAAAAAGAGTTTTTGCATTACTTGTATTAAATGCATCGGCAGAAAATCTTATAAAATTCCTTATATGTAAGGGCGACAATTAGTGTCCATTTTTATTCCCACCATGACTTGCGCCATAAACAGCAAGCATGTAATCTGATGAAATTGAGGACAACTACGGCTGAAAATATAGCGGAATCGCACGAATAATAGTGATATAGCACTATTATAGCGTAATTTACGTCCCCAAACATGTTTTATGCATTTCACTCGTAAATCAAATTTACCCACTATATGTCTTGATAACCATTTCAAAAGATTTTTTTTTGCATTGGCAAAGAGATTCAAAATAGTAGAAATATGGATTAAAGAGGAGGGCGGTGTTTTATTGTGACTAAGTTATTAACCCCCCGTTCACACAGAGCTACGACTTTATGACGATCATCCCGATCAAGCCACGATCTAAAAAGTTTTAGATCGTGGCGGAACGGAACCGATCGGCGTCTAAATCGAGCAATTTGGCAAATTGTAGTTCTCATTACGACCGTACAACGATGCGCCTATGTCAAACGCGCTGCTAACACGCTTCGTCTGCGATGTTACGCAGACAGTTTCCGAGCAGCGGCCGTGTTTACCGCGTTTACGCTACGCTGCCACTACGGCATTGAAGATCATACTACGACGCTACGCAGACCTAGATGACTGTACGACGATATCGCTACGGTGGTGCAGATGATACTTCGATTGCATTACGCTTCTAGTACGATTTTGGCGATGATGTAAATATATCTTGCAACCGCAGATTTCTCTAGTATGATTTTGGCGATGATGCATATATATCTTGCGACCGCGGACTTTTCGCGGCCTTTACGACATGGTTTACGGGGCATTTTCAATTGTATATTGTAGTTGACAGGTGATCATTGGTCAAATATCAGCGCTTCATTCTAAATATGTACCAATTGATAATATACCTTTCGTTCAATGTTTTAATGAACATGTAATTATGCCTCGACCTATGGAGAGAAAGATCATAGGCATTTATGCCTGCTGTTCAATCCATTTCATTAAATATATTTTAAATCAATTATCAGCGCTATAAAATCAAACTACTGTCTGATAGGTCGTGATATGATCGGGGTAATGTCATTGTAGGTCTTCGTAGGATCGTCAGGAACGTAAAGAGATCGTAGTGAGAACGTAATAAGAACATACTGGGAGCGTTGTAGGAGCGTACTTGGTAAGTTTCTACGCTTTTACTGCGCTTTTACTATGATCACCAAGATCTCTCCACGATGCTTCCGCGCTGCTTGTACGATTATGGCGCTTCTATTACGCTCTTTTTACGACTTTACCCCGATTCTTGTTGGCTACGATCCCGCTACGCTTGTTTTGAGCATGTTCAAAATAAGCGTGGCGAGAGCGTGGAGCTCTCCGATCATGAAGACCCCACTGCGTTTATGAAGACTATACGACGTTTCTCCTGCGATTTGTTACGATCGGCCACGTTTTCGGCCCAGCTTTGATCGTAGTAGAAAAGGCGTCTATGTGTGAACGGGGGGTAAGCAATTGTCGATCGGAATCAGGCCACTGAGTTCAGCGTTTTTTAAAGTTCACATAAAAACCATATTATATTTCCTTTTTTACAATTTCCTTCATTTGAAAATATATACATTTGTGGTATCTCTCTATTATATAAACATACAGAGAACAAATATCTTCAATTCTGTATGAAGTTTGTCTGAGGTCAGAGGTCAATACGTGACCTAATCACACGGCGCAATAATATCTACCGGTGCATAAATATAAATGACTTGCTCTACTTGCATTTCATGTATAAAAATGAACAAAATATGCAAGTAAAATAATAAATATTTTATTTATAATGTTAACAAGTATATTAACAGTTTATGGCTATCGATTTAACCTGTGTATACATGGAGAATAAACCGATAGAAACTACCTTTTGTTTACAAGTTTTATCACTTTTATCAGCTGTACAGTCTCGAACGTTTATCCTTATTTTTGGTAGACTCCTGGTTAAATCTTCATGATAAACTGTAATTTTTCATATCAAAGCATTGCAATCACGACATGAACAGCTGACAAACACCTCGGCGCTGTCGTAGTTCAATGTAAGTTTTCGCTAGGGTTCCCGTGTTTTGTTTTCATCATGAATATGCCTTTAGTTATTGATATCGTTGGTTAAATGTTTTTGATCTTAGATTGGGTACTTGATTGCAAATTAACTGGCACTGTCAAGTGTTTCCATCCATTGGATCATCCATCCCTTTTTGGCGACCGAAATTCCTCCAATTTTTTATCATCGGTCTTCGGACGTGTTTCTTGTGTTTATTCAGCATCAATTATCAATTTTCACGAATTGAAATATTCCCAGACAACAGTTTGTTCACTATTACTTCGGCCTTCACAGGATTTGATCACGTGACCGACCCACTTCAATTCCCATTGAAGTTTATAAACTTGTTATTTATTTCTTAAATAAGTTTTGAGGGGGGGGGGGGGGGGGAAATGAAGCTCTTTTCTCTAAACACCAAAAATTTGAAGAAACATGGCCACAGTTTAAGCTTATTTTCATATCTACGAGATATTTTCCCATTTTTTATGTTTACAAATATTAAACATGTTAAATAAGGTAATTTTAAAGATTATAAAAAAAAATGAATTTCGGTTGTCGAAATACAAGATAGATTTCCAGCTCCAAACCTTTGTTATTTAAACAAGGCCCGTGCAATTTTTTTTGTTTATATAGATTAAATATGTTAATATTATGTTCGTTCAAAGCATATTTTTTCAGTAAAGAAGTTAATGAATACGATTTGACAGTTTCTAGTGATTCGCTGGATCTCGTTTTGTTACAAATATGATATTTTCTATATAAACAAACTCAAGGCACGAACCTTGTTTACATTATGAAGAATTTCAAGATCTGAAAATCCTTTTTTATTCAAAAAATGATGTTCAAATGTTTGCTGATCTTTCGAAGTTTTGAAGAACCTTAATCAGGAATTGTAAACATTAAAATTGAATTTTAAAAAGTATGTTAAAACTTTGTCCATGTCCCTTGAAAATATTTGGCTTTGCCCCCTACCTACCCTACTCCAACACCCCCTTCTCTTGTGATGGCATGATTGCAATTTAAGAATGCCAGCATCAGATTGATTTTTTTTCTTAAAGTATACAGTACAGTCCCATTTAACTTTAAATGTTTCTGACAATTAACGGTACTGTCTATAGGAGCATAACGTGCTTCTGGCCGTGAATATTACACAGGTCCAGACCTTTTTAAAGATCTATATCAACCGCTTTAAAAAACAAACACAATAGACTATAGAATCCCATCTTTCAACGAAAAACAATTCACACGAACTCACTCCTCTACAAGCATTACCTTTTCCTCTAATTAATTTGTATGCTTACTGCATCAACTTTAGGTTAATTTAAAACTACATAAAGAGATATGACCAGGAGGTGGTTATAAAAAGAACAATATTGGGTAAAATACATGTGATAATATTTATTTTTCTTGTAACCTGAAATGTAATTTTGCGAAGGAAATGTTGAATACAGTATGTGTGGCAATGCTTTGATTTGACTTATTCTTCAAATTACATAACAACTTCTCATGGAGTCACCTCTCTTGCTCAAACACGAAAGCCAGATTTCTCAAAAAACACTTCGTAGACACAAGAAGTGTAATCGCAAAAAGATTTCTATCTGTTCTATTTGGACATACAAAGAGTCACCTGTGTTGTTTTTTTAAAAACTCGGTAGTCAAGGAAAATGGTTTGATCTATATGAGGTTTAAAATCCAAGTTAATTATATAATTGCGTCAACCCTCCGATATTGAGCAGAGCCTACTTAAAGAGTGACAGGAAAAAACCAAGACTTCAATACTTAGCATTTACAACGTATATAATTTGCAACAGTCTTAAGATACATTTGGACTGTGCATAACAGGGGCCTTTGGTAAGTTTATAATACTTTGAAGTCTTGTAGCTTCTTGTGTGCTAAAATATTTATTTATACTTGCTTTATATCTATCCTTGTCTGAAATAATGCGAATGACTTTTTCATTGGCTAAATGGTTACAGTTCTTGTGTAACATGATGGTTTTGTAAGAAATAATACCCTCATTCTTGAGAATAAACCCATTGATGTTTCTTAATATATTCATAATATAATAAAGGAATGAGTCTTAATTCTTGGCCAAATTATCGAGTATAATATGGTTTGGGTCAGTTTACGCTTTATAATTAAACAACTGTGGATGTAAAATTGTGTTGTTTTTAGGGATGGCAATCGATTGCGGAATTGCTAATCGGTTAACCGCAAAATTCTGACCGATTAACCGGTTAGTCGTATCAAGATATACATTTGGATATTTTCTTTTCATATAAACAAAAAGACGTTAGAAGTTACATTCTGTTTATTATTTTGATTGGGGAATTTTACGTACCTAAGAGTATATTTTATTTCAATTTCAATAGACTAGAAAAAATTAAGAAAACCATGATTCTTGTTTGAGAAATCAGGAGAGATAATTTTCCAGCGCAGATGTTAAAGAAATTAATTCTGCGTTGTCTCCATAATCAGAACTAGTCTATGTCTGAACTTTCACTTTATTTTCAATTTAAAACGTTTGTTATAAAAGTTTAATAGATAACGGCAAGATATAGACATACTATAATTAAAAGCTTAACGGTGATGTTTTTAATATCATTTTAAAAAAAATCCCACAGGACAATCTGGGTAACGGCATGATGTTAAAACAACAGTAATTAACACTTTACGAATTGACCAATTACCTGCGATCTCAAACTGGAGGACTATAATTACCTCCAGATATTCTTAATCATATATAAGATGTGTAAAAACACTAAATGAAAATCTATACAGCGATTTCATTTCTAAAAGAATAAGAAGGGATTTTAAGGATACTGCGCTCAAATTTACATATATTTTATTTTTTCCGACTACTCGAGTAACCGATTACGGATTTTCTAACCGATTAGCATCGTTCCGACCGATTAATCGATTAACCGGTTACAAATTGCCATCCCTAGTTGTTTTTATAAGATCAAATTTACCGCGCAATAATACAACCGTAGTAACGGAAGTGATGGGAAGTGAGATGAGGTAATAACTGATACATAGATCTAGCAGCCATGATGCTTGTTTACATGAGGTATGATCTTGCAACTGTTTTAAGTTAAAGGTACATTCATTAAATCTGGAATTTTCCATGAATCCCGAGGACTGGAAATGAGGGGATAGGCGGATAAAGATGATTCAGCTGGTTGTCCCTTTACCAAACCAGATTATACAAAACAATTTGCGTTCCTTTCTGGAAATCAAACAAAATTAAATTATTAATCAATATAACAAACCACATTTAAATATTTCAAATTATTTCTGAAAATTACTTTATCAAGTAATACTGGTTGAAAGCCAAGGCTTTATATATTTTGAGATATATTATGCGAAAAGTGGTTACAGTAACTTGGTGGGACAGACTATAATATTTTTCATATTAAAAAAAATAATTGACCTGTTACGTTTGTAAATGATGATTTTGTCTTCAACTAGTGTTAATAGTTTATCACATGCGCACACATACAAACATATCTATATAATATATATATATATATGTATAAAATCCAAATTCAATTGATAAACTCAAACTTTTATCTAAAGCGCTTTCGCCCCATGCTGGCTCATCAGTAGATTTGAAATTGTAAACAAGTTACATTATGACGTCATTCTCGTGACGTTATGTAGGCAACGTTAAACATAATGACTGTGACGTAATAGTAATCACAGTTAAATGAGGCGCACAGATAAGGTTTTACAGTTCATCTGATCAAAGTTAAGCGCCTATTATAAATGTACAATAATGGAGACATTTTATATAAAATGTACATAATAAAATAATTTGATATAAATTCCTTTTAACAGTTCAATTTTGGTTTAAACAGATTTATAAAATATTGTTCTTTGGCTTTCCGTAATTGTTCATTTTCCTCTTTTATTTTGTAAAAAGGAAATATATAAAAATGTCCTTTACCACAAGAATCAAAGTGTTCACTACATGGCGTGTTTCGTATGGTCGGATCCTTAATCTGTTGTTTGTGCACGCGAACACGGTCGGCTAATTTGGTTCCGGTTTGTCCTATATAATTTTCCTCACATGTAGGACACGTCATACAGTATATAAGGTTTTTAGATTTACACGTCATACAAGATTTAACGTCAAACTTCATTCCGTTTTTAAAAATAATGGTTTGTCCGGTTTTTAAAACTTGACAGGTTCCGCATCGTGGATCCTCGCACTTAGAAACCATCGGTTTCTCGGGGTTCGATGTAAATTTGGCAGTGGTAAGAATCTTTTTCAAATTGGGAGGTTGACGCCTGCTGTGTAGTATATCCTTTGGTTTAATAAGGTCCCTTAATTTTTCTGATTGTTGAATAATAGGGAAAAATTGTTTGGCAGTTTTAAAGATGTTGTGATTTCTTGGGTTGTGGGTTAGAACAAAAGGGATCTTTTCGTTGTTCTCCTCTTCGTGATGTCTAATAGTACGTAATTCGTTAATGGGTATTTCCTTTGCCTTTTGTATAGCAGCCTCAATTAATTTTGATGGATATTTTTGTCTAGAAAGAAAAATTCTTAGTTCACACAGTCTTGTATTTCTGCGATCCTCATCAATAACAATAGTACAAATTCGCCTGGCCATATTGAATGGGATGTTTCGTTTAGTATGGGAGGGATGGCATGAGTTGAAAATCAAATATTGATGGGAGTCTGTGCTCTTGTAATAGAGATCCGTTATGATTTTTCTTCCCTCTTTTATAATAAGAATGTCTAAAAATGGCAATTTGTTTTCACTGATTTCCATTGTAAAATGCATACTTTCATGGAGCCGATTTAGAATGCTGTTAAACTGTTGTAGATCTTGTAGAGATTTTGTCCAAAAAATAAAACAGTCATCTAAATAACGTTTCCAGTTTCTTTCAATGTATGTACCAAAATCCTCTCCAAAAAATGTTTTGCATTCTGAAAAAAGTTTTTCCTCCAGAAAACCTAGAACGAGAGTTGGGTAGGTAGGGGCGACTTTTGTCCCCATTGCTGTCCCTTTTGTCTGTAGATAGTACTTGTCATCAAAGAAGAAATGATTATTTTGCAAAACTATTTTAAGTCCTTCGAGGATAAATTCTTTTGAAAATCTCGGCTGGATTACATCTGGGTGCTTGTCAATCCAAAAGGAGATGGCTTCTAGTCCTAAATTGTGGGGAATATTTGTATATAAACTAGTAACATCAAAACTCACTAATTTCGTATTTTCTTCAACACTTTCTGGAATATGGTTGAGAAAATCCATGTCGTCCCGAATAAAACTGGGTACTAATTTGCAGAAAGGTTTTAGTATAATATCTAGCAAATTGCTAAGTCTCTGTGTTGGACAAAAAAAACAAAAACAAAACAAAAACGGAATGAAGTTTGACGTTAAATCTTGTATGACGTGTAAATCTAAAAACCTTATATACTGTATGACGTGTCCTACATGTGAGGAAAATTATATAGGACAAACCGGAACCAAATTAGCCGACCGTGTTCGCGTGCACAAACAACAGATTAAGGATCCGACCATACGAAACACGCCATGTAGTGAACACTTTGATTCTTGTGGTAAAGGACATTTTTATATATTTCCTTTTTACAAAATAAAAGAGGAAAATGAACAATTACGGAAAGCCAAAGAACAATATTTTATAAATCTGTTTAAACCAAAATTGAACTGTTAAAAGGAATTTATATCAAATTATTTTATTATGTACATTTTATATAAAATGTCTCCATTATTGTACATTTATAATAGGCGCTTAACTTTGATCAGATGAACTGTAAAACCTTATCTGTGCGCCTCATTTAACTGTGATTACTATTACGTCACAGTCATTATGTTTAACGTTGCCTACATAACGTCACGAGAATGACGTCATAATGTAACTTGTTTACAATTTCAAATCTACTGATGAGCCCGCATGGGGCGAAAGCGCTTTAGATAAAAGTTTGAGTTTATCAATTGAATTTGGATTTTATTTTATCCCTATACCAAGGAAAAATAATTTTTTTGAATATATATGTATATATATATAATATTTGCCCGATTCATTGCTTCTGTTTCACCTTTTACAAATATGCATCTTTCTCTTCATCTTGGATGTATGGATCATAAATCTTAAACCGTCGTCAGAAAACGTTGATAACTTGCACTTAAAAAGCTCTTCAAAAAAGCTATGACTGAATTTTTTTGTTGACAAGATAGAGAAAATAACTTGTTCATTTAATCCCTTAGGTACCTGCATGGCTCTATGGTGATAGCCAAAACCATCCAGGCTACCAACTGCCTGCATACAATCTGTGGCAGTGTATCAAAATAACTAACACTTTCAAATAGAGGTGTTAAACGAAAACAGTATTGCAGTTTTTTTTCCTATTTTTTTTGGTAAATGTAACTCCATAATTAATAGATTAAGAAAAACAAAAGATGGAAAAGCTTTGAATAAATACTTACATGAAGCTTATTTATTTAACACCAAATATATATTTTTAGATATTTTTCCTATTCGTTTATTAAGGTTGTTTCTTTTAAGACTAAAGACCTTATAGAAATGATATAAAGAGCGTTACAGTATTTATTTAAGTCTTTAGACTTCTCTCGGAAGACCTCAAAAAATTATTTTCGTCTGTTTTCTATTATTATTTTTTATAGTAGGGTCGATATTATAGCTGTAAGTGTACGGATTCTGGATATTTTTTTCAGGGAAGATGCATTATAAGAAAATCTTTAAAAGTACTTTTGTTTTATATAGGTTAAACAGTGCATAGTTTATCGAGTGATCAGACAATAGAATAAGGTATTCCTACCAGTCCACGGTAGGCTAACAGGAAACTATACTACGACCATAGAAGAAAGAATACAAGGTTCCTAGATAGTAACGTTGTCAAAAACGTTAAGCACTGAACTCTGTTCGTTGTCATGAAAATACTTGTGGGATTATGATAAAATCCGTCCGTTCGTATTCAAAACATACAAGAATTTATACACAATGGCTACTTACTTACTTATCCTCTCCGTGTCCGAGAGGACGCATAAGGCCGTTCAACAACGAACGCCACCTACGGCGGTTACTGGCAATAACTTGCTCTTCCTTCCAGCTGCTACAGCCCTGTTCTTCCCTTTCTCTCTCAACAGAGCGTCGCCAGATGTTCTTTGCCCGTCCTCTTCGTCTCTTATCCTCAGGGGCCCATGTAAGTGCTGTTCTAACGTGTGAGCTCTCTTCTCTTCGGAGGATGTGGCCTATCCATCTCCATCTTTTCCTTTTTGATAGTGCTTGATAGAGGTATGGATCTTGTTCTTTCATATAGTTGTTGGTTAGTTATCTTTTCAGGCCAGTGTATTTTAAGGGTCCTCCTAAGGCATTTTCAGTGCAATGTATCAAGCTTTTCACCATCTTTTTCTGTTGTTCTCCATAGTTCAGCACAATACAGCAACAAAGATAGAACGTTTGCAATGAAGATCTTAAGCTTGGTCTTTGTGCTGTATTTTGCTGACTTACATACCTTGGCAAGGGATGCAAAGGCGGTCCTGGCTAAGCCTAGCCTTCTCCCAATATCTGCCTCAGTTCCTCCGGTCTTGTCCATTAGAGCACCAAGGTAGAGAAATGTTTCGACCTCTTCTCTTTCTTTATCGTTCAACCTGATGGCATCCTTCTTCTTCACATTTACTCTCATGCTTTTTGTTTTATCAACGTTAATTTTTAGGCCTGTATATTCTGCGACAGCATGTAATCTCATGGTCATCTCCTGCATGTCGCTGTGTTTGCTGGAAATAAGTGCAAGGTCGTCTGCATAATCCAGGTCTTCTAAAGTAGACATAAATTTCCAACGCATGCCTCTCTTCTTATTGTTGGTATTTCTAATTATCCAGTCTACCACAATGATGAACAGGAACCCAGACATAACACAACCTTTTCTCACTCTTGTCTGTACTTTGAACCAGTCTGTTGTTCTTCCATTCTCTATGATACAACTAGAACTTCCATCGTACAATTTCTTGATGATGTCCACAGAGACGCCCGGAATTCCACACTGCCTTAGTATATCCCACAATTTCTCTTTTATTATGCTGTCAAAGGCTTTTTTAAAACTCTGTGAAGTTTATGTACAATGGTGCTTGCCATTCTATAGATTGTTCTAAAATATTTCTTAGAATGTAAATCTGTTCTGAGGTTCCTCTTCCTCTTCTATATGCAGCTTGCTCTGGTCTTGGTCTGTCCTTTAATCCATCTCTAATTCTGTAAATCACTATTCTGCAAAACACTTTAGATGGCACTGATAGTAGTGATATTCCTCTAAAGTTGTCACATATTGTCAGATCTTCTTCTTGGGTAGGGTTGGGATGGCTACACAATGACTACAATTTGACGTTTTAACCAAAACCAAGAATAACTTTAAATTTTACAGTGTTCAATATCCCATACAAAGATTGATGCACAAGTATTTGATGTCCTCATTAAATTTTGAAAAGTTTTGGTTGGCGATCACATTCTTTTGTGTTCCCTTGTGTGAAGCCATGATCATCAGCCGGAATATGCCATATTTGTAATGTTTGACATATCAAAATGGTCCTTTCATCTAAAATATAATGAAAAGACTCATTTTCAATGCAATATGCAACTGACAGCCTATAGAAGACAAGATGCTTTAAGAAATGCAAGTTAGTTTTGTCCGTTGCCATTTTTTTTCTATGTAAGTATAACAATAGGAATGATCAAATGTATATTTCATTTAAAAGAAATTGAAGCATATTATAGATAATTTTGAATCTCGGGGTCGTCTTAAAACAGAAATCACAGGTTAGTTTTGTCCGTTGCCATTTTTTTTCTATGTTAGTTTATCAATAGGAATGATCAAATGTATATTTCATTTAAAAGAAACATTTTTTATACTAGTAGGAAAGCTTGTGCAATTGCTTGTATATAATCAGTATAATGAAATCATCTATAAGATATACGTGTACATTAAAATACACAAGTTTGTTTTTTTACAAATAATATTGAAATAAGCCATCGCCTCTGATGTAGCAATTGTCTTGTCTGCAGCCTGTATACAAGAAGGTATGGTTTTAGCTTTATCCTGTCCTAACACTTTAATGATTTCAAAAAATTTTGAAACCGGCTGAAATATTAGTCGAGTTTATGACTGTGATAGATCAGAAAAGAATATGGCATAAAGAGTACCATTCTAGAAACATAACGTCATTAATTTTATGCATTTCTCTACTTTAAGCAGAAAAAAATCAAAAGCACCCATTTCAGGGGTAATTTTCTTTCAGGAAATAGTGTCCACGGCTGTCGCCCACATTTTTTTTGGATATGTTGTGCAAAATTCAATGAAAAATTAAGTATCTCAAAATTTGTGTGGGCGATGCCTGTGAACAATATTATCTGAAAGAAAATTCTATTGAAAGTGAATTTTTTAAGAAAATACGGGGAAATGCACATGTTTATGAGGTCTCAAATTTATTTCATTTTTTTTTTTTTTAGAAAATCACAGGGCAAGATTTGTATTGAAATGATACCTTGTTCTTTAGTATTAATCTACATCAGTCTGTAAATTAACATTATTCTTATATTTTACAATATCTTATACATGTATTCATAAAAAATAATTCGAATACAATTTTTGTACGACTTAGTCGAGATTTCAATACAAATCATTGTCATTTACCAAGTCTAATTTTTGTTCCATTCTTACGATATATTAGCTCCAACTCTCATACAAACATAATGTTCAATCAAGGGCAGGTAAGTTTAAATGATCTGAATCTGTATTTGGAATACGATCAGAAAAAACGTGAAATTATTTATTACATTAGTCAAAAAATATTTTTAATGTTTAAATTGGGTGTCTAATTGACAGACAGATATAAAATTGAACTTAGGTGAAGATTTAAAAGCAACAGAAGCGACCAAAAAAGACCAAAAATACAGAGTTAAGTGCAGTCATCCTTTGAAATTTAAAATACAGCGTTTCTTTAATCTGCTTGTTTATGTGTTATGCAGGTTTCATTCATTTCACTTTTCACAATAAATCAAATCTATCTTACCTGTGTAAATAAACATTCAATAGAGTTGAACACATTGAAAAAGAAATTCAAACAAACAGAAGTATGGACCAAGGACGAGAAGGATCTTTAACTGTGAGATAGTTCTTAAGCAATTGTTGATCGGAATCAGGACATATCATATGACGTTAAGAATCCCAATTTTGATAGCAAGCAAAGACGTTATTATTTTATGAACCCAAAATTTTATATAAGTTTTATGACATTGTGGCTTCGTCCAGGAATTTATCATTGGTTACATAAGGATCATAAGACTTTAGAAAGGGTTCTTGACATCAAAAGAAAAGAGTAACAGGCATGTAGTTGTGCTGCAAAATATAAATGTTCTTTATTTATAGAATAATACATTCCCTTTTCCATATCACATCCTGTATCAGTCCGAGACTCCAATATCAGCCAGAGGGCTTAAGCAGGTAAAAATCCAAGGTCAAGGTCCAAGGGGCAAAGTTCTTGGTATTCTTTGAAAGGTCTTCTCACAAGAATTATATATATGAAGAATGGAAGCCCTAGCCCTTACCATTCAAAAGATATGGTGAAGATTAAAGTTTTTCCATAAGCACGGAAATCTCCATGGTCAAGGTCAGAAGATCAAAGTTGTTGGTATCCAATAAAACGTCTTGCTACAAAGAATACATATGTGAAATATGAAAGTCTTAGTTCTACCATTCAAAAGTTAGGACCAAAACTAAAAGTTTGGAATTTTTGTTTAAAAGTGGGTCAAACTCCAAGGTCAAGGTCAAAAGGTCAAATTTAGTCGTACCCAAAGAAAGTTCTTGTCACAAGGAATAAACATATGAAATATAAATCAAAAGTTATGGGCAAGGTTAAAGTTTTTGTAACGGACGGACAGACTGTCTCTCTGTTTGTCTGTTTGTCCGCAAAAGCTTTAACCTTGGCAATAACTTTTGAACAGTAAGGGATAGAGCTTTCATACTTCACATATGTAATCCTTGTAAGGAGACGCTTCATTGGATACTAAGATCGTTGACCTTTTGACCTTGACCTTGTAGTTTGACCTACTTTAAAAAAATAAATCTTGATCATATCTTTTTAAGGGTAAGAGCTAGTGTGCTTTCATACTTTACATATTTAATCCTTGTGACAAGACCTTTCATTTGATATCAAGGCCTTTGACCCATTGACCTTGACTTTAGAGTTTGACATACTTTTAAAAAAATCTTAACCTTGGCCATAACTTTTGAACGGTTAGGGCTAGAGCTTCCATACTTAACATTTATATTCTTTGTAGCAAGTGCATTTATTAAATACCAATAACCTTGACCTTTTGACCTTGACATTGGAGATTTCCAGACTTATGAAAAAACATTAACTTTGGCAATAACTTTTGAAGAGTAAGGGCTAGGGCTGTCATACTTCAGATATGTAATTCTTGTGACAAGACCTTTCATTCAATACCAAAAACCTTGACCTTTTGACCTTGATCCTGGAGTATAACATACTAATATAATCTTTTTAACCTTGGCCATTACTTTTGAATGGTTAGGGCTAGGGCTTCCATACTTCAAAGATGTGATCTTTGTGGAAAGACCTTTTATTGGATACCAATAACCTTGACCTTCTGACCTTGATCTTGAAGATTTCTGTACTTTTGAAAAAAACTTAGGCCTTGCCATAACTTGGGAACAGATGGATATAGGGCTTTCATGTTTTACAATTGTATTTCCAGTTAGGAGACCCTTCTTTGGGTACCAATATATTAAATTTGCATCTAAGAAAAGTTTAATCTTCAAAATGTTGCCATACGGGGGCATCAGTGTTTAACAAACACATCTTGTTTAATTACAAAATGTATCTGGAATAACATAGAGCAGGCCTTAACGATACGGTGTTTTAAGGTTAGCACAGAAGTTCCTTTGGTATTAAATTTAGCTACATTCCTCTTTTATAGAGAAGTCCCATACTGTGCTTGAAAGAGAATCATTCTTTTTTTTTTCTCTCAAATTTTTGCTTTGGTCGTTTGCATGTTTTTCTTTCAATAGAATCATGCGATTAGTCATAATGAATGTGTATACCATATTTATATAAAAAAAATTCTCAATTGATTTTATGTTTATTCAGCATCATTGAATATAAATGCTACAATGTATTTTGTATTTGATTTTCCATCAGCCTATGTTTTTTATAAGTGATTCTATCATTTTACTATTTTAAAGGTTCGACCCGTGTGATTACCCGACAAACGAGAATGGGAGTTTGCGTTACAAAGACGTGTACATGTGTAAATGTATGTAAATATGTACAACTTTATGTGAAACAATTTGTCATAAGTTGTTTCGTTTATTTCAATTTATTTCCTTTTTTCACAGAACCAAGTTGGATCTGAAGGTACATCAAAATTCTAGAAAACAAATACAGTGCGTGCATGAAATTAATTTCGTTCCAGCATCGATACTATTTAAAAATTCTTTGCCTGCTGATTTGAATGCCTCCTTTGCTAATTAGTTGCTGGTTATTGTTATCCTAATGCTTAAGTGCCTTTGCCTTTTTTTAGTTAGGTCGATTCTACGGAAAGTAGTAAATAGAATGCTAGTAATAGCATTGTAATTTTAATTTTAATATTATAATGTTTAATGTATATTGAAATAACTTCTCAATCTATGTTTTCAATTTTTACAAACCGGTCTCAGTAGCCTAGTGGTAGAGTGTTCGCTTCGTGATCGGGAGGCCTGGGTTCGATTCTCGTTCACGGCGCCGCGTCATACCTAAGACGTTAAAAAAGGTAGTGACTGTTCTTTGCCAAGCGCTCGGCACTGGAAGTGAAACTCATAGGTCCTATGTCACGGTAGGTGTTGGCACGATAAAGGACCCTCACTGCTCAATGGCCCTGAGTGCCGAGTATAGGTCAAAATTTGAAGCCCTTCACCGGCATACGGTGACGTCTCCATATGAGTGAAAAATTCTCGAGAGGGATGTTAAATAATATACAATCAATCAATAAATTTTTACAGAACAGAAATCTTCGTTACTTTTTTAATTTCCAATTTTTTATATGTTTAGCGTTCATCTATCTTTAAAAAGCATATCTACCTTTTTGCAAAAAACAAAAACAATTTAGCAAACTTAAAAAAAAAACCCACAATATTTATAGTCATAAAAATGAAATCATTTAAACGATTTGATTTCATACATGGATTTTTCTTGTAGAAAGACCCATACTTAAGCATAGTCAATGTCTTAAGGTATCCAATACATAATAACCTCAGATTAAATGGAACTGATTCCATAACAGATATGTATGGGATAAATACTCCGTATACGGTATAGATGGTATATAGAAATACTTTTCGGTTTTAGCATCAGTATGAAAGTGCGTAATGTGTCCAAATTTATGACCTTGTCCTGTCCTTGAAGAGTTATTCTTTTATTTTATTCAAGAAAGATCAATTGTAAAAATCTATCGGGGGAATAAAATTGTATATTTTTTCTATTCCTTATTGTCAAATGCATCTCTCCACCACAGCATTCATTGATATTCAAAGTATTTAATATTTTTAGTTTCAAAAATTTACTTGATTCTATAGACTTCACTACAATTTCCAAACGTTAATTGCTTCTATGATAAATAAATGTTTTTTTTGTTTTTTTTTTACATTTCTCTTGTTAAATCCTTTTGTACTCTAACACGCTTTGAAATAATATCAAGTATTTACAAGTAGTATGATAGGCCTTGGTAGGCTAATGTTGATTTTAGGTAGTTCTATGCTATCTATGCTAGGCCTATTATTTGTTTTTCTGAAGTGGATCCCAGCAATGCCTGATTTTAGCTTTACGGGTCAGAGTCAGAGAACAGAAGATCTTATGCGATAATAAGATATCTGTTGTGTGTCCGTCGATCCGTCTGTTTGTACAAATTTTCAAAAAACTTCACTCCTCCAACGATTTTGTTCTGATTTCAATATAAATGTGCAAACATGTAGACTACACTGTGCTAATTGTTTTTTGATTTCGATCAATGGTGTTGCCAATGTTTTATATTTGATAGAGATTAATGGGAAAAACATTCAACCTACTTCTCCTACGGTGTTGGTTAGATTTCAATATAACTTGACACACAAATAAACCAAACTAAGGCATACATTTATAATTATTCTGTAAGTCCTTTTTTTATTTCAATGAACAGTTTTGACATGGTAAATAAAACAAATTCTGTGAAATATTTTCAAAATGCAACTCCTTCTGCAGTTTTGATCTGATTTCAAAATAACTTGGCATAAAAGTAGGCTTACAATCATATACATCATTCTGTATATCGATATCAGATTTCGCAGTTTTATCACGTAGAGCACACTCTTGCGTATGGAATCAACGTCTGCAGAAGATTTTGCACAAATTTTGATTCATATGAATAAAATAATTTTATAAAACTACTTCTTCCACAGTTTTAGCGTGATTTTGATACCCCCATATAACACACAGGTACATTATACTAAGATACACCATTCTGTGTTTTTTTGTTTCGCTTTCAATAAAGGACGTTGCCATGTTAATCAAAAATAGAAATTTCCTTGAAACACTATTAAAATGCTTATATTTCTATTTGATCTGACTTAAGTATTATTTAGCACACAAGAAGACCACATTTAGATGCATGAAACATAATAGATGACAAACAGTATTCAAGTGCATAAAACAAAACAAAATAGTAGCGGAGCAAACACGGACATTACAAACATCAGAGGTGGGGTCAGGTTCCATGGAGGCGTAAGTATCCTCTGCCAACCGGTCACATCCGCCGTGTGCTCCTTGTTTTTATCGGAAAATAACGGCAAAATCCGTCGTCAATTCAGTATATTTATGATGGACTAACAATTAGTATGAAAAACGTCAACATTGCCGAGTCTTAATAAAAAGCACTTTTAAATAACTGGATCTGACATTGTGTTACAATACTGAGTCACAGGTAGCCTATATTTTTTAATCAAAGAGGATTCTCGAAAAAATGTTAACAAAAGAAAACTTTAGCGTTACCTTTCTTCGTTTTGATACTTATTTCGTCGCAAGCTTGCATTTTAAAAGCTTACTTACGCTAAGTTGGCGGGACCATTTTTATTGAATTTTTTTAATTAAACATACGTAAAACATATTTTTATTTCAATTAATCATCTTGTAAAGGCAAGTTTGATTTAAACACAAAAAATCCTGCACTTTATATGGCATTCACATCAAATAAAAAGCGTTAATTTTCTTTGAAAAAGAAGTTTGTTATATAATATCTATTCACATTATCATGCTTATTTTATGACAACATATACGGTGTTTATCAAGTGATAAATTGGTAAATTCCTATTACCTGATATGTTATCGATGGTTTTATTCCAGTAGTGCGATCTCCCATAATGTCCCTTTTTTAGATTTTAAAAGTTGTTTACGTCAATTTGTTTAATGGGTTGTTTTTCAATATTTTAAAATCGTTCACGGTAGCTCAGTCGGTAGAGCTCCGAGATCGGGAGGTCGTGAGTTCGTATCTCAGCAGCGATAAAATGGGTAGCATCTGTTCCTTCGCCATGCGCTCGGCACTTTGAAGTGAATGTTACGGGTCCTTCGGATGAGACCTTAAAAACCGAGGCCCCGTGTCAGCGGCAGGCGTTGGCACGATAAAGATCCCTCACTGCTCAAAATTTGAAGCCCTTCACCGGCTCAAGGTGACGTCTTCATATGAGTGAAAAATTCTCGAGAGGGTCGTTAAACAATATACTATCAATAAATCAATATTTTTAATCATTATGAAACTTATTTTTTTTTTAATAAAGTTGATATCATATTTTATTTGCTTACATTTTGCATAATCTTTTCTTACTGTGGGAATTGGGGTATCGGGAATCGCCTTTGATTAGTTGATGATTAGGTGTGCGATGATTTTGATAAGTGTCGGTATTTTACGTCATTTTGTAACATTTAGTGAAAGGTTTTAATAAATTCATTCTCACTGAATTTCTTGACTTGTTGAAAACAATCTAGTTAGTGCATCTGCACATAACATGCAACAACTTTTCAAATAATTATACACAGGTGTATTAGGAAGAAAAAAAAAAATAATAATAATATATATATATATATATATATATATATATATATATATATATATATATATATATATATATATATATATATATATATATATATATATATATATATATATATATATATATATATATATATATATATATATATATATATATATATATATATATATATATATATATATATATATATATATATATATATATATATATATATATATATATATATATACAATGTATATATATGACAAATACACTTCACACAGAGAAATATAATCTTTATTTTGTTTGTTTGGTTTTTTTTAAATGATGTCGCCCAGGTTATTAAAATTGAAATTTCCGTAAATTTCTTCTAAGGAACATTATGTATTAATTGCTATTGTAATGATTTAAGTCCAAGAGTCACTTTTTGTCCCCCGCTTGAAAAGTGGGGGATATTAATTTGGGTTTGTCCGTCCGTCCGTCCGTCCGTCCGTCTTTCTGTCTGTCTGTAACGCTTTCGTTTCCACACGATATCTCGAGAACCCTTTGAGCTTTTGCAATGAAATTTAGCATAGCAACTCCCTATGGACTAAAGAAGACCCCTATTGATTTTGAGGTCAAAAGGTCAAAGGTCAATGTCATAAATAAGCAAATTCTGTCTGTTAAAACACTTTCGTTTCCACACGATATCTCTAGAACCATTTGAGCTATCGCAATGAAATTTTACATAACAACTCCCTGTGGCCTAACGAAGACTCCTATTGATTTTGAGGTCAAAAGGTCAAAGTTCAAGGTCGTAAATTTATACATTCTGTCTGTGTGTAACACTATCATTTCCGGGCGATATTTCAAGAAGATTTTGAGCTTATGCAATGTAATTTTATACCAAAACTCCCTAGGACGTCTCTCGCCCCTCTCAAAGTGCCCCGCCCCGTTTGTTTTATTAGTATTTATAGTATTACATGTCGCTATTTTTAGCGCAGGGGCATGAGGAGAGTTATTGCGTATAAAACAGGTTCTCGGCGGACTTTATGTTCTTATTACATCTATTATAACTGTTTAATAAAGGCTAAATAAATCAAACACCATGGATTGTGTAAAATTTTGAGAATACCGAACATGAAAACATGAATATATACATGTATGTGACTTCAGTTCTGCATATACTTCACTCCATGTAAAGCGACTACGTGGTCTAGTGATTATGGCTCTCGCTTCAAATGTGAGAGGGCCCGGGATCGAATCTCAGTCGAACCTTTCTTTTTTTTCTTTTTTTTTTTTAAATACTTTTTTTTTAACTAAATGATAGTATTCAGCATGTAAAATGAAAAATTTATGAGGTTATAAAATCATCATTACAGTGTGATAAATATTCCATATAAAAAAATCTTCTATACACATAATAAAGAATAAGCAATCAAATCTTTATATGCATATTGACATACATGTATTTTATTTCCTTCAGTATACATGTATACATTTAATAATTCTACAAATTCAGTCAGGGGGAGCCGACTTTTTCCCTAAGCGGGGGACACGAATTCTCTGAATTAGCTTGTCTCTTTTTCTATTATAAGTAAAAACAGTACAGTACTAGTTAGAGTCTACTCAGGGACTTTTGGTTTAAATGGTTATCCTTAAATGCAAGATGTTACATTCAATGAAGTATGAATTCAAAAAAGCCGCAGGCTGAGACACCATATTCTGCTTATACATACTTTGTTTTGCAACAAAAATAGCTCCCTAAATTGTAGCTCTTGGCGTTTGTGAAACTGTTTTTGTTGTTTCAGATATTCCTTCACTAAAACTTCAGAAACCATCTGAAGACATACTTTACAATGGCGCCACAGTGAAAATCGAATGCAATGGCATTCCACCGGAAATCGAAGAAATACAATGGTTAAGATATGGTCGTCCACTTCCTCTAGAGCACCCAAGCGCAGTTCTGACGCTGTCAGATCTGAAAACGGAAAATGAAGGAGCATACATGTGTGAAGTTACATTGAAGTCGGGAACTAAAATAAAATCAGATGCAGTCGTATTAAAAATAAAAGGTATTGAAACTTTCGAGAGTATAAAACACATTTATAATTTTTTATTAGTGAGATATTATACATTTATCACATGGCTTCGAGGGTGACATACCAGAACATTTGCTCCGAGGTGACAGGAAAGCCCTGGAGTGTTATGTCATCCGATGCTGATGACAGAGGGTGACCACAGATATCATGCTTCCATTGGGCCAACATTGGTCCAATGTCATCAGTTACATTGGGCCAATGTTGGCAAATGACATTGGCCCAACGTAAATTTGCTTATCGGCCCAATGTTGGCCCGATATAATAAGCCAACAATGCCCAATGTAGAGTGTTATTTCTGCAGATATTGGCCAAACGTTGCGCCAACATTGGCACAATTAATTCGTCATTTTGCTCATTTGCCCAATGTTGGCTTGATATATTGGACCAACATTGGCCCAATGTATATAAACATTTTATTGTTACAAACTTGTATATTAACAAATCCGATCGTCTCTAAAATCAGAAAAAATACACCACCAATTCCACTTGAAAATACAAGTTAGCTTAAATAAATTTATGAGGCTTGTTAAACTTATTGCGATTTATCATGACAAAATAAATTATCAGTGATTAATGTTATTGTTTCTATACAAGAAAAGTAAATGAAAGTATAGAATAACAAATGTGTTTTTGATACAGTTAAAACAACAAATAATTTTCCTCTAATTTAAATTGAAAGGACAAGATAGGGTAACAGCCGAATCTGGCACCTTATTTGATATAAAAATCAGAACACTGTTAAAATTGTGATAGTTTGTTGTTAAGAAGTTAAAATGATGCTTACTTTAAGACAAGCACTAATTTGGATTCAAAGTTTACATTGAAGCCACTAGAGGGTGCAGAAATAGGACATTTTCCCGAATTTCCTCAATTCTGGTGAAATTACACCATATTTGGGATACATTCATTTTCGGAAAACATAGAGCACAAGCTTGCCTATCTGAGATTTTTATACAAAAACTGCATCTGATATCACTGTATTATATATATGAATTTGGTAGGTAGGCAAGCGTGTGCTATATGTTTTCCGAAAGAAAATGTGCAGTAAAATTAATTAAAATTTGCATAAAAATGAGAGATTTCGAAAATTGGCCTGATTCCTGACCTCACTGTGACCGCTGGTCTTACCCTACCTTGTCCTTTGTATCTAGTAGAATAAATTTTTAAAGTTTTGCACTAATTTAACGTATATACACATTTTGTTAACAGGTTTATAATCATAACTGTCCTCCATTGTTGAATATTTAGATATATTATTTATATTATTTTCTGCATTTATTATAATGTATAACTATAGCATTTCTCAGGGGTACAGAGTACGTATTTTATTACTTACGTTTTAAATCCACATCATCTTTGAAAAAGCCTGTATCTTTATTTGCATTCCAATGGAATTCTTTAAAACATGGCAGCAAATACTCTCCTTTTCATTTACTAAGTTGTTTCCACTAATTAAATAAAATGAGAACTTTAATCCTAAGGGATTTGATTTCCCTAAATCACAAAGTAACAATTCCAAAATTTGTTTTTTAATGGTAGAAATATAAGGGAAATTTATAAAACGAAACTGACCTATGCAAAAATTCAAAGATATTTAAAAATAAAATTTATAAATTAGATTTTGATTAAGGTAATAATAATTGACACAGGTTAGATCAATAATACATTTTATATACAAGTTTTATACAGAAAGGATACAGTGTTTAGCGACTGATCCAGTTACATATTTAATTTAGAACTAAAGCAAACTTAGAAAAAGATAAAGATGGCATGAAACAAACTTTGCATTTTGTGTTCTAAAATCTGAAATGCATGTTATTTGAGGTAAATATAGTACTTACATTTCGATTCGTATGTGAAATGTCTGGACATTGCTCAAAAAATTAATCCACATTAAAGATTGCAAATCTTTATTTCTTTTTGACATAAAATCTTAAATGTTCTTCTGTAGGAAACATCCGAGATTAAAATGTTAGGCTTGCTAAAAGGATGCAGATTTGACCATCCTGTCCTATCAGATATCACAATTACCATAGAAACTGGCCAGTCTTGCGCTGTGAAAAACCCTGACCTAATTGTTTGGTCAGAAAATGTTCTTTTATCTTAGAATATGCCCCCTAAATGCAACACTTTATAAAGTGTGTGTCTTGTTCGTCTTATATTTTTTAAAATATGCAAGTTTATTTCAATTTATAATATGTTATTCTCAAAATCATTTAATTAAAGATAAAGTTGGTTCAACGTTGTCTATACAAAACATTGTATCGAAATAAGATCGTGACGCACCAATGTTGGCCAATGTTGTACTCCCAACAAAATCTGTCAGCTTAGTGGTGACAAGCTTACAACAGTGGCCTTACGTTAGGTCAACGTTGTAGGGCCAATGTTGTAAACCCAACGTTGTAAACAGTGGTTCTACGTTAGGCCATTGAAGTGTCCTCACCTCAGCTTCTGAGTAAAATTGTGTTATGTTGACATTGACTCAACATTGGGCCAACGTTGTATGCCCAACAAACTACAACAAAATAAGAACGTGATTCACAAATATGGGCCCAACGTTGGGCCAATGTTGTACTCCCATCAAAATCTGTCAATTTAGTGATGACAAATGACATGTAACAAGTAAAATTAAATTATTCTGAAATGAGCAAAATGTAATTTGGCATAAAACGTAATTAATGGTTTTTCAATTTTTGGCATTTAGATCCACCTATTCTAGAACTGAAAATTCCACCAGATGAAATTCTTATCAAAGGTGCTACTGTAACTATCCTTTGTCAAAGTATCCCAAAAAAGCAACACAAAATGAAGTGGTTCAAAAATAAAAAGGAAATAACATCGACGTCAAAACATTCCATTGGTTGGTTAGACGATTGCCCCTTCCTGCGACTGTGCAACCTTGAGTCTAGTGATAAAGGGGAATACAGCTGTGAAGTGACTCATCAGGCAGGGTTCAAATGGACATCAGAAGAAGTAATGATTAATATCAAGGGCATGTATTATTTCTTTTATTAATTTTTTTGTCTTTTATTGCCATGTTTTAAGAAACAAATGAGCAAGCTCTCTTAACATACTAACTATAGGAACCACAAGTTCAGTTTTCATGATCAAATTTTGGGAGGAGAAACAAGATTTAAGGCAGAAAATTTTGAATCCTGCCAATAGGTTAGATATAACAAAGGTAGTTATGAACTCTGTGAGTGATGGTCTACCACTTAGTATACATGGTTTTTATTTGAAATGAGAATTTGGCTGGCGCCAAAATGCCACTTTTGAAGTGGCATAATTATCCGGCACAGTGTTTATCGCTATCGCGAATTGAAGATATTACTGGCATTCATTTAGGTTCCTGCACACTACGAGCTATCTCAATACAGTTCATCTTACAACAGAGAATACATTGTAATGATATAGATAAATGGAAAAGTAAATAAAATAAATAATCATACGTATTCAAACTTGGTGGGGTGGGGTGGGGGGAGAGGGGGGTGTTAACTGAACTAGACGGGCCAAAAACCCGTTCACTACTTTGGTGTTTTTAAAATATTACATTAAAAATTGTTAAAATTATTGTGACCCCTTCTCCAGTCTTTTCAGAAGTTGAACTATGTTTTCAAAGATCTGCAATAATTGTCGGATACTCACGGCTGTTTTATTTCTTTTACTCATTACCCATAATCATGACAATTGCATATAATAGATCAGTTGCACATTTACGAAAAAGAAAAAAAACAGATTTGGTTGAACGTTGAGCACAACCATTGCAATCGCTGTTGAAATAACGACCACTATTGAAAAAAAATGTTTTCATTATGGTTGAAAGTATATTTCAAATCCCAGCACAAGCTGCAACCACTACTGAAATAACGTTCACTTTTGAAATACCGGTAATTCATCAAAAATGATTGAAACTCATTTCAAAACCAAATGAGAAATGAAACCAAAAGAATCAACGGAAGCTAACAAACAACATTTGCATTCTTGAATGGATTTAAGGTGAAGATACATCTTGTAAATCAAATATGCCCGTGTATTAATGGGGTCTTCTAGAGAAGAAAGAAAAAAAGAACAAAATTTACTTAGGTCTTTCTTTTGGCCCATTGGAATTTATGATAAAAGTGAAACTGTTGAGGTTTAGTATCAAACACATCAAATATCATTTAGATCCTTGATAACTGCGTATCTATCAAAAATGAGACAGACATAATTTAATTGACTTGAAATTGTCAAGCAGTTTGTGCAAAAGAATTATTCCGACTTAGAAGTAAAAGAGGAATCCTGAATTAAACAAAGAACTAAAGTATTTTCAATCTTTCCACAGATTGTACAACGGAAATTTTGTCTGTACATAAAGAATTATGCTTTGAAGGAGCAACTCTCGTTATAAAATGCAGGCCTCCCATTCCTCATCCAAATGAAGTTATCTGGTATAAAAACAATACCGAGATTGTTAAAAAGGGACGAATTTCAGAGGGAACAAGTGAAGATCCGTCCATTTGCATTTCTAAGTTGACCCATCACGACGCAGGAATTTATAAATGCCGAATTTCCTACGATTTTGGCTGGATAGAAGGATCGCTTAAAGTAGATGTCGAAGGTTTGTTTCAACAATACAATAATTACTTTGTTCACAAAAAAAAACAAATATTTGTTACAACAATTGCTGAAAAGAATACCTCGTGCGACCGTGAAACCCTGTTTTTTTTTATAAAACCCTGTTTTTTTTTATAAATCTGCATAAAATCTGAAAGAAAGGTTTTTATAAAAATTAAAATAATGTACTATTGGTCCGCACATTACGTTTATGAAATACCTCACTTCTTTAGAAATCTTATCTACAGATTGTTTCATAAAACTTCTTTTCGTACTGGTAGTTTTGAGTTCAATGAACAACTGATAAACAGGATGAAATTTTCAGCAAAAATCAAGTTCAAGAAACAAGTACGTATTACACCTTTCCACTATAGGCACGATGTACTAAACGTTAGTTATAAAATTTGATAGATTTTAATGTAAATGGGCCTCTTTTTCCCTTTGGGACATCCTAACTCTCAACAACAACTTGAAGTGGACTTAGGACATACAGAGGTAATCGAAAGAATCTATAAGATTGTCTTTAAATCTGCGAACTCAAAAATGTTACGAAATCAGAGCGTTTATGTTGACTCAGAGATACTTTTCACTCTAAGATTATGACTCCTGTTGTATAATGAGTTTTAATACTATCAACGTTCAAAAACATTCCATTTTATAACTTGATGTCAACATTCCCCCAGGCCCATATATTCGACATAAAAATGTGATTCATTCCCTATAGAAAAAATGCATCACCATTCTCTACAGGAAAAAGAAAATTATCATTGTGGAATGATAATTAAATATCGATTATGACGAAAAGTTACCAATGCTCAAATTCTATTTTAAGAATTTAAATTGGGAGCAGAGCAACACAAAATAGAAGCAGAGCAAACATGGACCTTGTAAATATCAATTGTGGGATCAGGTGCCATGAAGGAGTAAGCCTTCTCTGCCGCCCAGTCACACCCCCTCCCTGTCCTCCTTTTTCATTATGATGTTCGGGAAAAACCGTTAGAAAAATTAGTGTGTAGAGAAAGATCTATCAATTACTATGAGAACGTCAGTCAACATTTGACTCAATGAGAGGTTGTATTTGACAAGGTTATTGTATCACCATTAAAACCTTCAACATGATGACTTCAAACTAGATTTGTTCAAATATATATGAAGGTTACAATGATACAATGACCTTGTAGAAAATACAATTTATCACTGAGTGGTTGACGTTTTTCATACAAATTGTTAGTCCATTATTTGTTTCTAATACAAAACAAAGTATGGTATTTCAAATGTCGTTATCTAATAACATTCCAGCATATGCATAGTTCAAGACGAGCAGTTCTTTATCTTACAACATTAATGCAAAAACAAACAACAAATAAGACAACTAAAACTATTTACATTACCAATTTAAATGCACAATATTGGACAAAACTGGCTCAGTCACCCATGAGAACTTGCTGGACTGAAGAATCCACATGGTAGAATCTTCCCGATGTGTGAGACATCGCCACAACGAAAATTGTTGAACTCAGCAAAACAGAGTTGAAAGATCCACATGGTAGAAAAGTGGCCTCTAACAGTTTTTCACGAAGACCAACAGCGGACCAATTTAAATAATTTGTCATGTCAAGAGAATCACCGGAGGTTCTTTGTCTTTTAGCACTCCTCCTGGTCGCCATTGTTGTTTTGAGATACGCTGATTTTGATATCACATTTTCACTGATTAATGAAATGTTTTTCCCAGAATTACATCGTCAAAAACACAGTTTAAGTTCAGTGAAAGTAAATACACAGACATCAAATCGGATGATCGATAATTATTAAATAATCCTATGGATTAATGAAGACAATATGATAGCTTGGTACTACGCTGTCCGGGACCATCGAAAGATAAGAACTCACGTGACTAGCTATTCCTGACCTACTGACCAATGACTGATGGACACGAAAATCAGCATGCCTATCGCATGATATTGGTAAACGTAAACAAAAGCAAAAGGGGGGGGGTGCTAAGTTGGGTAAATTGTATGAAATAAACTTTGCTTAAAATTTTAATAAAATAATTTAAGCTACAATTTATACACTGAATTGACGAGGAATTCTTCCGTTGTTTCCCAATCGTGACAGGGAGTACAGGACGGGTGTGACCGGTAGGCAGGGAACACTCACTCCTTCAGGGCACCTGATTCAACCATTAATGTTTTGAGGTCTATTTTTGATCTGTTCCTATTTTGTATTGTTTTATGGACTTTTTAAGCTCAGATACTGTTCGTTATCTCCATACATTTTATGCAGTAATTAAAAAAAAACATTATCTAATCAGGACAAATTATTTTATAAAATAAAATGATTTAAAAATTAAGGATAATTACTACACAAGTGAAATCTAGTTAAAGTTTAATTATACTGCAGTAGGTTAAGGACATCAGCTAATACATGGAGCAATATTAAAACAGTAAATGTGAACCTCGGTGCAGCTAGGCCTTTCGTAGCTTATATGCTCAAAATTAGTAAATGTATACTACTATGGACAATACTGTTCAAATTTTTGAGTGTATTCTTTAACAAAATTATTCGAAACCTTTTGCGCTTTTGTTATTGCTAATATGTTATCTGCACCGTTATAGAAGATATTTTTGTCTTAAATGTTTCAGTTCAAGATACAGAGAGAAACCATGCAAATGAATTTCTTGATGCCAAAAAGTCAGGAGTTTCGGGTATTATGGGTACCGTTACTGACTTCGTGAGTAATTTGACTCCAGGAAAATTTATGATGGTAAGTGCCAAAATATTTCAAGTATTAAATGTGCACATGTATCACACATGAACTGGATTAAAATGATGTCGGTGTTCAGGCACGATCCAGAAGTATGACCAGGATGGTACAAAGATGAGCCATCTTGTGTAAGGGCAATTTGCAATTTATTTTCTTCTGTGCATTGCTTTAGAGAAAGAAGATTAGCAAAATCTCTAAGTGTCTTATATTGAATTCTGCAATCTGTTGACTTTAATAGTACAAATTAAACCATATTGAAAATGTTTTTGCTTCTTTTGAAATGTTATGCTAACTTTAACTTCAAGTTTTCCACATTCGTTGCATATTGACATAAAACATGAATTACAGTATGAACAATTTATCCAAAATTTACATGTAACTTCTGATTCTCCACACCAGACCAACAATGCCTGAAAGTTTTTACGACTTTATTACATATTCTCATTAAAAAAGATGATCGAAATACCGAAAACTCAATTGCAAAGTGAATTAAGGAAGGACATTCATGGTGTCATTTATAGTATCTAATTTTTCAATTACTGAATATAATAAGCATTTTATGATTATTTGACTTTATCCAGAGTTAGAACATGCATGAATATTACAAGTCTAAAACTACCAAAATCTTCAGAATTATTTTCTAATGTCGTGAGTACTGTCGTGGCACAACAGCGTCACTGGCCGTCAATATATTCAACATTCCGGGCAATCTGCGAAAGGAATTTGTACTCAGTGGCAACCATTACTCTACTTATTTTACATATTAATTAAAATTGAAACATCAGTTGATTTCAGTCAAGTACATGTCAAATAGCAGTAAACTATGGCACGCCAAATTCACAAAAATGAGATAATCATGATTTCACAATCGATAAATTAGGTTTATCGGTTGTAAACTATAGTTTACGGACTGTAAACTATAGTTAACGCGATAATCTATTTTTCCAAAACGTAAACTATATTTAACAGCGAAAACTGTCATTTGCGATTGCAAAACATAGATTATATGATAAATATAGTTTCACGATTTGTACACTATGGTTTACAACTCTTAACTATAGTTAACGATCGTAAATTATAGTGCACAGACGTGAATCTATGTTTATCAACAAAATCTATTGTTAACGTTTTATTACAGACAGATAAACTTAGATTAGCATTCGTAAATTATAGTTAACAACCGTTAAATATAATTTTACAGATGAAAACTATACTGAACGAATCGTTAACTATAGTTTACAGTCGATAAACCCAGTTTATCAATTGTGAAACTAGGTTTAGCTCATTTTTGTGAATTTGGCGTGCCATAGTAAACAAGTAGAAGTGGACTTAACCGCAACTAACCCAAGACAATACTTTGCTCTCCCTACCGATCAACTTTAGTTATCTCTATATATTTAATTTAGTAAGAAGTATTTTAGACACCTATATGGAGATAAATCCATTATTTCAAAGGTTTGTTAGGTGAACTTATGTATAACCAAAAGAGGATTTTTATCTTGCAGATAATCTGATCTCTGTAATAATCAACGGCCGACAATTTTGCTACCTTTTTATGATATTTAAGTGACTTATGATTGCATTCTATTTATCTTAATGAGGTTCGAAACAAGCTTTTAAGGAGATTTCGCTTTAGACCTTTATTTCTAAAATTCTGCATCATTTTTATGTTCAAACATTAAAGTTGGATTCTACAATGCAAATTAAACTGAATCCAATAATATAAGCGGTTTAATTCAATCCAAATAGGATTAATCCATGAATTACATTTGTGACAGTATGTTTTGTTAAAGAAGAAAATGATCAATTTTCACTTTGGAAAATATATGTGGGACTTCAAAGTCTGAAGGTGACGCCAAAGTCCGATGGTCTCGCCAAACCCCGATGGTCTGCGCCAAGCCATCGAAGTTTGTTGTCGGTAAGGACGCCAAAGTCCGATGGTCACGCCAATGTCCGATGGCCTTTTCCTATGAGACGTGATGCGCTAAAGTGCAATGGTCTGACACGCCAAAGTCCGATGTTGCGGAGAAACAATTAACTTTGATGACGTCAGATAATTCGACGTCAATCACTGACGCCGTTGTCCTGCATTCAACAGCCATCATTTTTATTCGTTCGCGCATTCAATTTTATTGCTTTTGTGTATTGCTTTCACCCTCCATAGATATTAGAATTAGTTCTTGCATACCACTCGAATGATTAGATCTAGTCATTGCTTCGCTCACACCCGAGATATTTAGGGTTAGTCCTAGAAAAACTCGTCGAGTGTACAGGGTTAGGTTTACATCCACCCAAATTATTTAGGTTATACACACTTTTCGAATGATTAGGGTTAGTTTTTGCACCTATCCGAGAGATTAGGGTTAGTTTTCGCATGATGATATAAACCTTGGCCTGGCGCGGCATTGAGGTTTGGTGCAGTAGTAGTATGACGTAATAAACCTTAATTAATTTCCTCAGCATCGGACTTTGGCGTGTTAGATCAACAGGGAATGGCGCAGGCCATCAGACTTTTATTAATCATTATGAATCCTGAATATCTTAAAAGTTTATCTTTGCATATAATTTAATGAATCATATTTAAATTTACTAGACAAATAAATAATCTGGTTTACGGTGTGACCGTTGGGGCGAGAGCAGTTATGTACTATCATAAACTTACATATGTACTGTCTGTCATTCAAGAAAGAAGAAAACAAAACAGTAAAAAGGAATCACTTCCCAAGCATCGGGATCGAGATTCCGAATTTCACGGAAGTTTCCGACAAAATCGGAAATATCCGAACCGTTGAAGTGACGAAAGAATGACGTCAGATAAAAAGGTCCTGTTGACTTGAGCGCAAACGATAGTTTTATGGCATGGCGATTGCATTAAATCGTTGTTTGTAATTTGTTGTTATGTTTTAGCCACCATGTTCCTATGCACCGCAAAGGATTATTGGGAATAAAGAATGTTTTCACGTGGACTCATAAATATTTCTTGGAACAATGTGCAGATTTCAACCCGAATTTCCTCCATTCGTACACGTTAGTCTACTGAGCTCGCTACGCGAGCGGCGCTTCGCGCCGCCTCGATGCGCTCGCTATAAATTGCGTTCACTTTACAATTCCTTATTTGATTACAAAGGATCAAATTATTCAAATATAATTCATTTTTCTTCACGACACGCATTTTCATGTGTAAAACCTTGGATATTTAGCTAGTTATTTTCCAATCAGGAGAAACAAGACATGAAATTTTTACCAATTTAAATTGGAGACATTTTGTTTCAAAACTTCTCTGGGGGTAATATTAATGATAAATCACTGCTCATTAACTTTAAGAATGTCATTATATGTTGACGGTGCGACCGTTAGAGCGAGCGCAAACTCTTCTGTTGTTTTAATTTAGATCGGGCTCGTCAAACCGCACGTGACATTTGGTGCGTCTAGACTCTGACGTCATACGACGTCGTATGTAAGTTACAAATACCAAGAAAAAACTGAACAGTGCTGAAAGTTAATGAAAAAAGTTACGTTTATTTTTTATCTTCAATATGTATCCATTTAATCAAGGCGAGTAAACTTTTTGTTGGACATTTGTCGTCATTCTCGCGAGAACGCAACTTTACTAAGTGATGCATTGTGGGTCAAAATAACTGCAGCAAAAAATTTCAAAGAATGAATGTGCAGTAGTCCGAATTTTCTCTTCGCCCAGGTGTTGTCGTTAGAGCTCGCAGTGCTCGCTATTAAAACCATTTCTATTATAATCTTGCAGCTGCAGTTACTGGTGTGAAGATGTATATGGTGCAGCGCACTTGCATGTTATCCCTGGAAAACGACTCAGACTTTACGCTTATAAATCCACAAATGTATGAAAAAGAGACGAATTCAAAGAAAGAGACAATCTGCAAGGGCGAAGACATAGTTTTAAAGTACACTACTGAAGGCACCAGTGAGTTTACCTTCTGTATATAGTTACATTGAATGAGTTTATGAGCCAAAGATATAATTGCGTTCATTGTACAGTTCCTCATTTGTTAAAAAGGGTCAAATTCAATGAACCGGTCACCATTGCACTCATTTTGATGTTTAAACTTCTAACATCATGGTTTTTACGTCGAACCCAATGTCACCAATTAAACAAAGGCTGGGCACATTAATAGAGGGTCTACATAAAATTACCTGAATAAGTGTTCAGTTTCACACATATACATATACAGATTCAATACATCAACTCATATGTGATGTGGAAGAGGTAACAAGATCTGTGTTTTCGTTCACATCGCTCCGTAAAAACTAAACCATTTAAGTTAAACATAGGTTATGTATACAGTACTTTAATGACTTGTATGTTACTTAAAGCCTTTCACACGAAATATAATTAAAAAGCTTTCATTTGTCTGAATTTTGTTTAAAAGCCAATTTTCAGACGCGTTTGACTGACACAGAATAGTTATCATATTTTTATGTGAAATTCTACAGGTACATATAGTTCATGATGTTATTCAGTAAAAAGAAACTTCCTCTTCTACTGAAATAGCTGAGACCTATGGACTTTAAACAACAATCAATCAATCTATTTAAAAAGCAGCTATAAAAAACCGGAGTATATTTAATCAAACTTGGCGACGATTCAGCGTTTTTACTGCTACATATATTGCCATTTGCATGTTATCCATGATTTATAAGAATCCGACAAAATGTTGGTAAATTTTATTAACGACAAAAGCTATACCATACAAGACTCAACATAATTTATTAATATGCACTATATTTAAGTGGGTAATTAAACAGAAAATGAGATTATTTCTTTCAGCACAATACGATTGTATATAGACATAATTTTCTTGCATGATTTTTTTACATATTGAAAAAATACTCTTGCCTATATGGAGCAGAAATATACATGAACAGCCATGATTTCATTATGAGCTTTAGTTAAAAAATCCAGATAAAAATTTAAATTGAAACATCTTTTAAAGATTTTAATTTTGTGAGAAATCTGTTTATTTATGTTATACAAAATGAAACAAATGAACGTTTGCTTGAAAATTATGACACTTATCAAGATTTAAGGAATGAAGCTAATTTCAACTTATGTTATACGATATAACATAACTTGGGGCAGTTTACGCTTTTTAAACCGCGAAGCGGTTTATAAAAATCTAAAGTGTAAACTGACCCAAGTTTTGTTATATCGTATAACATAAGTTGAAATTAGCTTCATTCCTTATAATTTAATTTCAGTATAGACAATAAGACAATTTTTCCTCCAGAATAAGGCTTCAAATTGCGCATTATTTTAAAAGTAACGTCTAGCGGAGTAATACGTTTTTGACGTAACTCATTGTGACGTAGGCAAGTTATGTTATACAAAATATTATATGTTCCTCTGAATGATTCAGCCAATGAAATTGCTTGATGCAAGCAAAATTAAATTATAAATGAATAAATAAAAAATAGGTACATTTTAATCCTTTGTTATTTGGACATTTTAGATTTTGATAAAAATCTATCCGGTGTCCTAACATATGAAGTGGCAGAAAACGGAGAAAACATCGCTATTTTCTGGGGTGTATGGTTCAAGGAAGATAACCAATTTAATGTAGAGGTAAAATTTATGTCTTAGTGTAAAGATAATACGTTCACCGTCTTGTAAATGCGGAATTTCCTGTTTTTCTAATGAAATGTTCTTTTTTTTTGGTTTATAGATAAAAAATGGCTTTACTTGATCCCCCAGTTATCATGATTAAAATCCTCAGCATGAAATGATATTGACTACTCTTCTCAATATTTAATCAATCTAAATCATTTCTTGAATACTCTTACATCTGTTAAGCACGGGCAGGAAAGCACAAATTTAAGCTTTCATTCATTAAAGCTTAAGAGTGTCGACGAATGTTTTATAAAATCACTATTTTGCATGTAGGATATACCAGGGCATAATCAACAAACTAGACAGCGATTCCTATTTTCCATTTAATTTTGTAATTAATAAGTTATATTGTAATTGAAGATTTTTTTTTGAAAAGTCTAATATGTTCAAATTACCCCTGGTCTCCCATATCACTTTCAATAGTCCCCGCCCACTGAAGTCAGACACAAAGTCAAACAAGAATAAGATGCATATTAAGCCTTCTTATATCCTGACATTCGCTCGGCGAAATTTACATTCCGGTAGAATCATCAAGAAATTACCTGAACTATTTTTCAAAGAGAAAATTGATTGAAAAGTATAGTCAGAGTCACCTTTAAGTATGCCATTACCTCCACTAAGAAATGTATTATAAAAGTCAATACTAATGCTCGAAAAAATTCATGCAATAATTTAGACTTAGCTGGTTTCTATATCAATTCCTTTATTTAGACAATACAAGATGGCTGTGATGCATGTTACTAGACTAATCTTTAAAAATTCAGATAACAAGACTGGACGCAGATCAAGGTCTCCATGATAAATTGATGAAAACTGCAAAAACAGCAGTAATTGAAACTGTTCAGGAAAATGGAAATGGATATACAGTAACAGCAACAATGTCTAATGAAACCAAAGCACATCTTCGAGTTGTTATAACTAACAAATGAAGAGGATAATTGGGTAATTTTTGTCGATGCATAACAATTAATAAGGATTTGAACTCTAATGTATGATATCACTGTTTTATAGTGCAAAACATATGATAATATTATTTAGATAATAATATGTCTAATGATACTATGTTCAATTTATCTAAAGAAAGTTCCGAACGGTATAAAGAGAAATATATTTGTTTGTTTGTATCTCATGTTTACCCATGAAAACAATATATTTGACCTAAGAACTTTGAATGTTTGTTGCTATGATTCTCTGTTCTGATTTTTGTATAACATTTGACTAGAACCTTTACAAGTCCTTTGACCTGATGTCCTTACTTTTGTTCTACTGTGTCTTAGCCATAACGTTTATACGACTGGTGCTTGAGAATAAATTTCACAATATTACATGTAAGGTATATTTTTTAACTAGGCTTTTTAAACAATAAATGAAATATTTGTAAAATTACAAAACCAACATTTCAAAACAATCTTAAATTTCAGCTGGAGTTTAATTGAAATAAGATTATTATTTCAATTGAATTAATTGACAAAATTAAAGTACCTTTTGTTGATTGAATAACTAAAAATGTTTGTGAAACGAAAAATATATGTTTATTAAAATTAACATTCATTTTTACCCTTTTACTCCTCAATTTTAAAGGTCAATCCTCTACGTGCTTGACATTGTTTTTTTTTCTAACATTCCAAATATATAAAAACACCAATTTATCCTCTTTTATCCCCGCTTCTCTGAGTATACCGTTAACAATGAAGCTGGGATGTCAACCAATGTAAATAAGTAAGACGACATTGATTGCTTAATGAATTTGTTTCAATCAATCATTTAGTCATATAATATTTACAAACACTCAATATTTTTTTCTCCTTTATTTCCTAGAATGACCATTGCTTTTTGTCAGTTAACAACCTATTAGTACTTAGGATATCACCACTCGACAGATTTTTTTTAAAAAGTGGTTATTCCATCAATGAGAACAATGTACACAATTTTATAATTAATATTGTGATTAATCTGCTGAATCTTAATTTAAAAGGTTTTATAGAGATATAAATACGAGGATTGATCCAAAAGTAATGTCACAACAAACTCATAATAGTCGAGAAAAACAAAGCAACAAAAAATGGACACTATTGAACGTTTAAGCCCGATATTCTCTTCTGATCATTCACTGACCAAACCTCTTCCAAAAAATGAAACAATCCATTAAAAAGTCTCTTGTTTACATTATTTTCTCTGTGAGTCTGATTAATCATCGTAACTGTCTCTATTTGTGATTTCCCCTTTTTGAAGCAAAAATGTATTACAGCTCGTTATGACGTTATTTCCCATTTGGACATTTCTTTTGGGGAATGAATCAGATTAAAATAACAATGTATATCTTCGAAAGTAGCAATGGGATCATTTTCTTTTCAACTAAAGACTACAAAATCACATAAATTTTGTCTTTATAAGAGATATGGACACTGTTTCAGCTGAAAATTTTCAAATTTTTTTTTCCAGTTTTTATGTTTACATATCCTTAACTATAAGGATGTTTCAATGATAATCAAAAATTTGAATTTCAGTTGTCAAAATACAAGATAGATTCAGATCTCCAAACCTTTGTTACATGTAGTTAACAAGGCTCATGTCATGTTTTTGTTTACATGGCTAAATATTTTCAAGAAAGAAGTTAATTCTAAACATTATTAGACTGTTTCTAGTGATTTCCTGAATCTCCTTTTTAGGTCACCTGAGTAAACTCAGGTGACCTATTGCTATCACTTTTCGTCCGTCGTCGTTCGTCGTTCGTCGTGCGTTAACATTTGAACATTTTCAGCTTCTTCTCTGAAACCACTGACCCAATTTCAACCAAATTTTGCATATAGCATCTATGGGTAAAGGGGAACAAAAATTGTGAAGTTCATGGTCCCTGCCCCCCTGGGGCCTGGGGGGTGGGGCAAAAACCACTAAAATTAGTGCAATCTTTAAAAATCTTCTTCTTTACTCCTGGACATCAAGCAGTCAAACTGTTTGCATGATTGTAATCAGCATTGAGTCCTCTACCAAAATTGTGAAATTCATAGCCCCGGGGTCATGGGTTCTAGTGCTAGGGCGGGGCCAAATAAGTATATAGTGAAAATGCATTATTTCTTTGAAAATCTTCTTCTCTGCTACTGGGTATTAAATAAACCTACTAAGTACATAGTTATGATGAGCAAGAGTGCCTCTACCAAAATTGTGAATTTTATGGCCCCAGGGTCAGGGGTTCTGGTGTAAGGGTGGGGCTCTATAGATTATAATAGTGAAATTACATGAATTCTTTGAAAATCTTCTTCTCTGCTCCTGGGTATTAAATAAACTAACTAAGTGCACAGTTATGATGAGCAAGAGTGCCTCTACCAAAATTGTGAATTTTATGGCCCCAGGGTCAGGGGTTCTGGTGTAGGGGTGGGGCTCTATAGATTATATAGTGAAAATTCATGAATTCTTTAAAAATCTTCTTCTCTGCTCCTGGATATTAAATAAACTAACTGAATGCATAGTTATGATGAGCAAGAGTGCCTCTACCAAAATTGTGAATTTTATGGCCCCAGGATCAGGGGTTCTGGTGTAGGGGGGGGGCTCTATAGATTTTATAGTGAAATTACATGAATTCTTTGAAAATCTTCTTCTCTGCTCCTGGGTATTAGATAAACTAACTAAATGCATAGTTATGATGAGCAAGAGTGCCTCTACCAAAATTTTGAATTTAATGGCCCCAGGGTCAGGGGTTCTGGTGTAGGGGGGGGGGGGGGGCGCTATAGATTATATAGTGAAAATTCATGAATTCTTTAAAAATCTTCTTCTCTGCTCCTGGATATTAAATAAACTAACTAAATGCATAGTTATGATGAGCAAGAGTGCCTCTACCAAAACTGTGAATTTTATGGCCCCATAGTCAGGGGTTCTGGTGTAGGGTGGGGGGGGGGGCTCTATAGATTATATGTGAAATTACATGAATTCTTTGAAAATCTTCTTCTCTGCTCCTAGGAATGAAATAAACTAATTACATAGTTATGATGAGCAAGAGTACCTCTTCCAAAAATGTGAATTTTATGGCCCTAGGGTCAGGGGTTCTAGTGATAGGGCGGGGCTCTATTGATTATATAGTGAAAATACATTGAATCTTTGAAAGTTTTCTTCTCTGCTCCTTGGTATTAAGCAGATGAACTACCTATATAGTTATGATGAGCAAGGGTACTAATCTTCCAGAATTGTGAATTTCAAGGCCCCAGGGTCAGGGGTACCATAAAGGAGGGGGGGGGCTGTACTTATATACTGAAACTGGATGAATTGTTCGAAATATGCTCCTTGGTATTAATCAAATATTTTTGAAAAACAAGGGTGCCTTTTCAAAAATTGTGCAATGTGTGGATCTAGGCCTAAGGGTCAGGGGTTCATGTGTGATTGGGGCATTACTGATCATGCTGAATATTACTGATTACTTGAAATGCATTTTTTGTTCCCCTACCCTGTCTATGGGTATTAAGTAAACAAACTAAGCAACTGCTAAGTGTATTGTTATAATGATCAATGGGGCCTCTTTCAAAATTGTGAATGCCATAGCATCTGGATTAAAACATGAATCAAATTCAATCACTGGAAAGTTGTTGCATAATGCTCAGGTGACCTATAAGGCCCATGGGCCTCTTGTTGTTATTAATATGTCATTTTCTAAATGTAAACAAAAACAAGGCACGCACCTTGTTTACATTATGAAGAATTTGAAGTTCAGAATCTCTTTTGTAAGTCAACAAATGATGTTGAAATTTTTGCAGATCATTCAAATTGCTATTTGGAATCGAAAACATTAGAATTTGTTTTTTAAAAATCGGTTAAAACTGTGTCCATGTCTCTTAAAACATTGGACACATTTTAGATTTTTTGACTTTTACATTAGATATAGCACTTGAAAACTGACGTTTAATTGTGACGCGGCGACACACCCTATGTTTCATATTTTAAACGTCTATATAATAATTTCAGTTTAACATTATTCAATGAAAATTTTCATTTTGATTAACTATATTTATATATGTATTTTTTGGCATATTACATTTGATAATATGGCGGCAAAAATAAAAAAGATATGGACATTGTGCCACTAGTTTTGGTTTAACCCTCGTATAAATATTTCAATTCCTACTTGTTTTCTCTGAGGTAACTCTTTGATTACTGTCAAAAGAACCTGAATTTACATTTTATCTAATATCTTAATTAATCAATCTTTCTGTATATATATTAATGTTGGTATCAAGCACATTTTTGACACTTAAGCTTTTTACGTTTCGCTTTGGCTAGAAATTTGATTGTTATATCCATTTGTCTATTGTCAATAAAAAAAGCTTCCGAATTTGTCTTCTTATATTTCAACCAAGTTTTCCACATAATAATTCTCGAATGAAAAGATTCATATTCGTTCAAAAATATTTGTGGACAGAAAGATATAATTATCACTTAAGAGATCTTTGTTTACTTAAAAAATAAAATTCAATTTTGGAAGTATTATCGTTTGATATTATAAATTATAAGTACATTTTTTTTTATTTTTGAGATTTTAAGCGTTTGTTAGTGTTAAAATCAAAAAGATTTAGATAACGAACAGTGATCGACGTGAACAAAATTCAATGAACGATACAGATATGTAAAGAGGATATAAAACACTGGCCCCTGACAAAAGACGTGGGATCAGGTGCATAGTAGGGGTAAGCATTCCCTGTTGACTGGTCACACTCAACGTGAGTTCTACGTATTGATAGGGTAGCAATTACTAACATATACTGCACAAAAGTAAATTTTTATTCCAAAATTACTAGTGTGACAAAATCAAATATATGTTAAATGATTAATGTTATTTGTGATCTTGGTAAAAAGGGTTTAAAAAGTCTCGGGTTTACGTTCTTTGATTATTCGTCTACAGAAAACTATGGAAATGATTTTAAGTTCACCTGTGGCAAAAGTTCAGGTAAGTTAAGCTTTTCCAGTTGATGAATATCCGGTATCCGTCTGGCGTGTGACAGCAATCCGTTTTCTGTAAACTTTCCATTTTTGTGGAATTAATAGGCCAACTTACAACACTCGCCAAAAAGTATCATTGGTTAAAGGAAACTGAAATTTGTTCAAATGAATTGCTACGCTCTCCTGCAAAGGGAGACAATTGATACTCACTGAAAAAAAATCATCATTTGGAAAAAAAACCCAGATCTTATTCACTTATCACTAGGTCAAATATAATATGAATTTTAAAGCTTCATTATCCACCCCTCTCCTTGGCAAGGA
>NW_026938189.1:0-11677 GCF_032062105.1 Saccostrea cuccullata
CAAATTTAAAATTAATTTAGAATTTTTTTTTCGAATGTATTTTATTTAAACAAAATTAATCAGTAGCCCCAATCTTATACCATTATAGGATATATTATGACACTTCCTAGTTGAATTTCGATATCCTCGGCCGGTTAAGCCTAACTTTTACGAAAACAATGATTAAGTGATCAAAAAACCTTTAAGGAATGTTCTCTTGAAACATTGTATTTAAATGCCTTACTAAAATGCGCAATTTTGAAAAAAATAACCTTTTTAGTTACCCATATTTGTATTTAAAAGGTTTTTTTCTATCAATGAAAAATATTTCAACAAGCAAATTCAGGGAATTGTTGTCCCCCGATTTCGGTGTTTTATTTGTGGGCGAGATTATTTATGACATATTGTGTCAAATATGAACGCCCTATCATATGTCATTTAGACATTATCACTGAATTTGATGACCCCATTATAATGCCGAATTAACAAGATTAAACTTTTTAAAAATGCAAATTAAATATAGTATTACCCAATGTAGGGTCTTCACACAAATAATACAATTGTAAAATACGAAATCCTTAGCACCGCCTGTTCAAAAGTTATGGTCAAGGATAATTTTTTGAAAAGTAGGTTACTCCAAGGTCGAGATCATTCTTGATACTCAATGAAAAGTCCTATCACAAGGATTGAATATGTAAAATATGAAAACCTTAGCCAAAACCCTTCCAAAGTTATGATCAAGTTTAATTATTAAAGTAGGTCAGATTCGAAGGTTAAGGTCAAAAGGGTCAAATTTCTTGGTATCAAATGAAAGGTCCTTCCACATGAATTACACATGTGAAGTATGAAATCCCTAGCCCTTACCATGTAAAAGTTATTGCCAAGGTCAAAGTTTTTTTTATAAGTATGGAAACCTCCAAGTTCAAGGTCAAATGGTTAAAAAAGTTGTTGGTATTGAATGAAAGGTCTAGCCACAAAGAATACATATGTGAAATATGAAAGTCCTAGCATCTACCGTTCAAAAGTTGTGGCCAATGTTTTTAAGTTTTTAAAAAGTATGTCAAACTCCAAGACCAAAGGGTCAACGTTCTTGATATCCAATGAAAGGTCCTGCCACAAGGATTAAATGTGAAGTATAAAAGCCCTAGACCTAACCCTTCAAAAATTATGGTCAAAGTTTGTTTTTTATCAAAAGTAGGCCAAACTCAAAGGTCAAGGTCAAAGGGTCAAAGTTGCTTGTATCCATTGAAAGTTCTTACCACAAGATATACATTTGTGAAATATGAAAATCCTACACGTAGTATTGACATGAACCATTCAAAAGGTATGGCCAAAGCAAAAGTTTGGAATTTGTAAGTAAAAGTGGGTCAAACTTCAAGGTCAAGGCCAAACGGTCAAATATGGTTGTACCCAGAGAAAGGACTTGTCACAAGGAATACACATGTTAAATTATGAATGTCATAGCTCCACGTAATCAAAAGTTATTGGCAAGGTTTAAGTTTTTGTGACGGACGGACAGACGGAGAGACGGACAGACGAATGAGAATTAATGTCCCCCCGCTTTAGCAAAAGCAGGGGGACAATAATGATATGTTGACTTTAAAGCCATTTTCAAATGGTGACAGTCATAAATCTATATATTTCATTCTTACAGTAAAAACCAATACAAGAGGAAAGATTCCAGACGAAGGTAAGTTTGAAAAAAACTTAAAAATTGAAATGCTATTGTTAATAAAATTATAAAAAGAAAACGCTGATTTTTTTTTTTTTATCATACTAGACGCTCTATGAATTTGTATAAAAAAAATAATAATTATAGTAATGATAATGTATTCGCAAAGTGTTTGAAATATTTCTGAGCTAAAACACAACAGGCCTTTAATGGCCTGTGAATTTCTGAAAAATTGAAACTGCTTAATTTTAGCTTACAGTGCATTAAAGGATGAGGTGACTTGCGGCCCCTCGTATACTACAAAAAATTAAATGTCAAAATTTTACTCAAATTTTTGTATGTAACTTATCACTGATATGTGTACTTTTATAGAATTATTTTTTTAACAAAAATAGCAACGTGATCTGAAAGATATAAATCTTTTATTGGGGTAGAGGTATCATTTTACATTCAATTCCCATTGCATTTTAACCCCGCCCCACTCTTTGAAGCCCTTAAAATATACGAAGCAGATAGGTACAATTTTCTCCTTTGGCTGGGCACTGTATTTTATTGAAATCTACCTATATGTGAAAGGAGAAAATTGTACCTAACTGCGCTCACATGCTATTTTTTAAAAAATTGTAAAATCTAGTTGGCCTTTCCCATTACAAACAGATCGACGGAACTAGATTTTCTGACGCAAGAATGAATTCATATGTTAATCGAGGCACAGGCGATACTTTCTAACTGACCAATCAGCTAAATGAAATTCGTTACGAGTGAGTACCACAAAAATACTATGGAAACATGCTTGGAATTTAACTGCTTTCTGATATTTTTTTATGCATTTGAGTCGCAGAATAGACACCGATCTACAATGTACCATTTCCGAGACCACTGTAAAATTTATATACAGTTACAAACAATTGATAGAATATACATGATATACATTTAAGTTTTGTAGCGTGTTTTGTGGGCAATTCGCTAGGTCTACACATATTCCGGGGTATCGGTGAATACAAGTTTCATATGCATTTCTTGTCCTAAAAACCGTAAATACTGAAAATCAAGCGTATAATTAAGTATAAACAGCATTTGCTGACCATTATAAAAGTTTGAAATGTAGAAAAGGACAACAGGTAAATTCGCCAAAACCACGTGGTTGCGATAAAATGTACAAGTAGTAAACCAGCATGTTTTGTTGTTCTGTCATCGGATTGGACAGTCACTATGTGCGAAATAATAACAATAGCCATATAAGGTTTTGGACACGCATATCCCTCTATTGTACAAAAACCCTCCCATTCTCTTGCCATGAAAGAAAATATTCTACAAACCTGGCCGAAATTAGCTGTGATAGGGTCTAAAAAATTAAAGATAATGCAGTATTCCTTATGATTAAAATGTGTCTGAACTATTGAAACTATTCGATCAAAAGGCGTCGTATTTATTCACTCATGTTTGAAAACTAACACCATCGTTGTAGATTAAATATAATTCGCCGTGGAAAAAGGGGCCCCAGATAGCAGTTATGTCACATCATCCTTTCATATGGAGCTTTAGTGAATACATGTCTATTAAAAATGACGTAATTTCCTGGCTTGTCAATGCATTATAACGTCCCAAAATCCATCAGGTTCCTCATATTCTGAAAAAATCTACAAAAACAGCCTTTTTTAAAGTTATTTTTCAATATTAATATAGAGCGCAACCTCCGATCTAAGATAAGCAACAAATAAATGATAAAACTGTTTCTGGGGGTTACACAACATGTTTAGTCTTTTAAATCCAAAGGGTGTGCTTGTATTATTTTTCTTTCTGAAAGTACGCAAATAAACCTGTTGGCAATCAAATACAAGGAAATTGCAATTCCATAAAGCCAATGTCCCATAACCTTGAGTTTAAGGAGAATATTTTTTAAAAAGAAAATGAAAATACTTAGTCTCTACTTTATGTTGATAATTATAATGGAACATAAAGTTTTAGTCAATTAACTGGTATATTTACAGGGCCATTTAATGCATAACGTGAACCGAGCTCTTTTCAAATTTCTTTTATAGAATATACCAAAGAAGTTCTCGACGGCCACAATTCCATGACGTTATATACGAGGACAAGCGCAGTTTGTGATGCGAAAAAAAAGTTAAAAGGGAAAATCACATTGCTCTTCTTACAGGAAAAGAAGGGACTGGAAAAACAACCACAGCCTACCAAATTTTATGCGAAATGTCCGACGAAATCTGAACCATTTCCATACGTACCATCCAGATAAAAAAACCCGAGGAATTGGATGACGTTTTACGTTCCAGTCAGCCATGTATTATTCATCTCGACGATATTTTTGGTAGCCCGAATTTCGATATAAATAAGATAGAAGAATGGAAGAAACAGCTAGATTTAATATATAGCTTTTCTAAATCTAAGTCTAGAAATATTATAATGCTCCTTGGATTGAGAAAGCACATACTGACGGAAGCAAGGTCGATATGGTATCATAGGATTCTTGACGAAAAAAATGAAGTAGATTTATCTCTTCTCTTAACAAGAAAGGAAAAAGAAGACATCTTTGAGAAATATGAAAACGATTATAAGACAAGAAATTGCCAAGAATCGGAGTATGTTCTAGCAGCTTCTGTTAAACAAAGAATAATTGATAGCGATCCATTTCTTGGATTCCCTCTTACTTGTTTGCATTTTTTTGCAATACCTAAATATTTTGGCTTGGGCTTAAAGTACTTTAACCAACCTGATAAAATGTTGCGAAGAATAATTAAAAACAAGCGAATATCAACTTGCTGTAGAGAAAATATGTCCTATTGCATTCTGTGTTATGTATTGATCAATGGACACATGATCTACAATGTGAAATTGAGAAGTGCAGAAAACTACAAGACCTTTGTGTAACACTGGATATAAAAAAAACTCTTACGTATTCTGATATCAAAGACACAGTGAAAGATTTAAAATTAGATACATACCTTACAAAAGGAAGAGTAGGAAAAAAATATACTTTTTCACATGAGGCTATACGTGAAGCTGTATTTGTATCGTTTGGAGAAGTAGATTTACTTGCTATAATTCGCAACTATAAGACTTGGGGATTGATTGACCTTCGTACACAGGGGAATAAAATCGAAGCCGGGGAAGTTGTCCTAAGAGTTGAAAGGACAACTACAAATATCTGGCAGGAATACTACTATGTCATCCAAATATTATATTGGTAGCTTTTGTTCTTCCACTTTTTCAGGATGCTGAATTTGTGTCTGATTTTGTAGAAATTAGTATCAAATATCTTGAAGTAAACAAAAGTGACAAAACTTTAATAGAGGATCATAAATGGAAACTTATCCTTCTTCATATGATAGCATCATTCAGTGAAGGGAAAGGAAACTTAATTTACAACGAATTAGACAGGCATTGGGAAAGACTTCAAAACATCTAGTTATAAGTAGTGACGTAACCTGGCGTATAAGTGTCACCTAGACACTTTTTCCTTTTTTAAAACTTTTACTTTCTGTGTAAATTTTACACTTAAATCTGTAAAATTTTCACTATAATCTGTAAAATTTACACTGTTATCTGTAAATTTTTCACCATAAAGTGTAAATTTCACACTTTTATCTGTTAATTTCACACTTTAGTCTGTAAATTTTACACTTTAATCCTTTCGCTGCCAACGTAAATTTTTGAATTGCCAAAACGTAACGTCACACGTAAATGACGTTACAATAGTTGTGATGTTTTTAAAATTTGCGGGTTAACGTTGTATCAATGACGTGAATCGCACTTACGTTATGTTTAATTTTAACAGAGGAAGATCCTGTTTCAGCGCATGATCTGAGAAAAAGTATTTTTTTTATTAGGTCACCTGAGTAAACTCAGGTGACCTATTGCTATCCGTTTTGTCCCTGTCGTGCGTCGTGCGTTGTGCGTTGGGCCGTTAACATTTGAACATTTTTAGCTTCTTCTCTAACCACTGAACCAATTTCAACCAAATTTAGCACAAAGCATCTATGGGTAAAGGGAAACAAAAATTGTTAATTTCATGGTCCCTGCCCCCCGGGGGCCTGGGGGGTGGGGCAAAAACCACTAAAATTAATGCAATCTTTAAAAATCTTCTTCTTTACTCCTGGACATCAAGCAGTTAAACTGTTTGCATGATTGTAATCAGCATTGAGTCCTCTACCAAAATTGTGAAATTTATGGCCCCAGGGTCAGGGGTTCTAGTGCTAGGGTGGGGCAAAAATAAGTATATAGTGAAAATGCATTATTTCTTTGAAAATCTTCTTCTCTGCTCCTGGGTATTAAATAAATAACTAAGTGCATAGTTATGATGAGCAAGAGTGCCTCTACCAAAATTGTGAATTTTATGGCCCCAGGGTCAGGGGTTCTAGTGTTAGGGCGGGGCTCTAGATTATATAGTGAAAATTCATGAATTCTTTGAAAATCTTCTTCTCTGCTCCCTAGAAAATAAACTAACTAAGTGCATAGTTATGATGAGCAAGAGTGCCTCTACCAAAATTGTGAAAGTTATGACCCCGGGGTCAGGGGTTCTAGTGCTAGGGTGGGGCTAAATAAGTATATAGTGAAAATGCATTATTTCTTTGAAAATCTTCTTCTCTGCTCCTGGGTATTAAATAAAGTAACTAAGTGCATAGTTATGATGAGCAAGAGTGCCTCTACCAAAATTGTGAATTTTATGGCCCTAGGGTCAGGGGTTCTAGTGTTAGGGCGGGGCTCTATAGATTTCCAAGTGAAAATTCATGAATTCTTTGAAAATTTTCTTCTCTGCTCCTGAGTATTAAATAAGCTAACTAAGTGCATAGTTATGATGTGCAAGAGTGCCTCTACCAAAAATGTGAATTTATGGCCCCGGGGTCAGGGTTCTAGTGTTAGGGTGGAGCTCTATTGATTATATAATGGAAATACATGAATTCTTTGAAATTTTTTTTTTCTGCTCCTAGGAATTAAATAAACTAAGGACATAGTTATGATGAGCAAGAATACCTCTTCCAAAATTTTGATTTTATGGCCCTAGGGTCAGGGGTTCTAGTGATAGGGTGGGGCTCTATTGATTAATAGTGAAAATACATTAAATCTTTGAAAATTTTCTCTTGCTCTTGGGTATTAAGCAGATGAACTACCTATGTAGTTATGATGAGCAAGGACCCTAATCTTCCAGAATTGTGAATTTCAAGGCCCCAGGGTCAGGTGTACCATAGGGGGGGGTGTACTTATATACTGAAACTGGATGAATTGTTTGAATCTGCTCCTTGGTATTAATCAAATATTTTTGAAAAACAAGGGTTGCCTTTTCAAAAATTGTGCAATGTGTGGATCTAGGCCTAAGGGTCAGGGGTTCATGTGTGATAGGGGCATTACTGATTATTGCTGAATATTACTGATTGCTTGAAATGCAATTTTTGTTCCCCCACCCTGCCTATGGGTATTAAGTAAACAAACTAAGCAACTGCTAAGTGTATTGTTATGATGATCAAATGGTGCCTCTTTCAAAATTGTGAATGCCATAGCATCTTGCTTAAAACGTTAATCAAATTAAATCGCTGGAAAGTTGTTGCATAATGCTCAGGTGACCTATAAGGCCCATGGGTTCTTGTTTAAAAAAAGAGACATTTAAAAAAAAATTGTGTTGTCTGAACTTAACGTCATCTCCAACACGTACACGGCTGCACGATCGATTCCCTTTTTTTTTAAAAAAATTAAATTACGCACTGATTGATAATTTGGTTAATTTACTGTGAAGTATAGGTAGTGGAAAATGGTTGTATCATAGCCATCAAAATTATTTCGGAATATGAATTGTAAACTTTCCATTTTGCATACTGGTATGATTTTCAATGTACGGAAGATAAATACATTGTTTAAAATATAAAAGTACTCTGACTCATTCTTATAAAATTTTATTATTTTTTTTTCTAAAGAAAAAAATTGAATACCCCAACAAAAGCCAGCTAGTCTGAAACTCTACACTGATAAAAAGACCGTGTAATAAAGAAGTTAACGCCTTTATCAAGAAATTAAAAATCTAAAACAAATCACGTGTATTTTATTGCTATATCTTGTTGTTCAATTTTAAGTTCTTTTTGGAGATTTATGTCTTCCTGACACGCCAAACCTTTATGCCATTAAATACATGAAATAAAAAATCAAATGTGTCAGACATTTCTCATTGCCTATTTTTTGAAAATAATTCTTTTCAAGTGCATTACGAATTTTGATAACTGAGAGTTGGAAAAAATAGTCCTCACTTTGTATGCCTCTATTCTTTTCCCATGTTAATTGTGAATGATTTACCTCAACCCTTATAAGTACTGTTAATTTATTATGTTCCTCAAACGAAGTCGGGGAACATATTGTTTTTATCTTTTCTTTTAAGGTTTCCTTTTTTTAAGGGCCCCTTTTTGTTTCTGTTGTTTCTTTTCCACTATTATTTTTATTTTTTTTCCCGGTTTTGTGCAGACGATTTCTCAGAACGCCTCGACAGTTTTTTTTTAAACTTTCAGTAATGATAGGAAACTATATGAACTTTATGCGTTTTTTTTATTTTTCCGTCATCACTTCCGGTCGCGAGATATAGCCATTTTTCTGTTTTTAAAGTGTCATTTTGTCCAAGTGTTCTCGAAAACGGTTGGGTTTTGGGTCTTTTCAGGGATGATAGATTATGACCCCTAATTTGAGAAGGTAATGGTTTTTTTGCCGTCGCGTCCTTCCACCGGAAGTAGTTTAAAAATATGCAAAGTTTTATTATTTTTTTTTTTAAAAATTTTTTAGGAAGAAAAAGGCCCGAGAAAAAGTCCAGGAAGTTTTTTTTCCAAAAAAGGAAGTAGTAAAAAATAGCATTTTTCCTCGAAGTTATCAGGAAATGATTCCTTCACACTCAGAAAGGAGTTATAGGTCATTTTAAGTTTTTCCCGGGTCACACCGGAAGTGAATTAAAAAGACCAATTTTTAAAATTTTAAAGTTTTCACTTTAAATGTGTTTACGTATTTTATTAAAAAATAACACTTTTTTCTTTTTTAAAGTTGTTTTATGATCTTATCAAAAATCAAACAAGACCCCTTTGTGCGCAACGAATTCTCTATTTTTTAGGGCCCCCCGAAAAAGTCGGGACACATTTTGATTTGTACGCATTTTTTTTTTTATCCAGGCTGTGTCTCGGAGATGGCGGGGCCCTTTTCCGAAATTTTCTCAAAGGACGATCAGGTTGTGGTCAATATTTTGTTTTTTAAAGTCTACCGTTGCCAGGGAAAACCTGTTAAAAGCACAATTTTTGCCCGGAGTGTTCTCTCTGGTCCTTTAAAAACTTTCCATGAAACTTTTCTTATTTTTAAAGTTTAGTATTGTAGTTGTGCGATTCGCATTTAAAATTTTCAAATAATCGATTATTGCCATGGAAACCAGGGAAAAAAATTTTTAATTTCGATTTTCCAAAACTCCGCAAGCAATCGTTTTGAAACTTTCAATGTTTATTCCTTGCAATGTGTCAAAATTATTTCTCTTTTTAAAAAAATTGTAAAGAGTGCTCACAGTTGCCATAGAAACGAAACAAGGGTTGGGAAAGGGTCAAAACTTGTATTCAATAAAAGCGTATTCAATAAAAGTTCTTTTTACAAGGATTACAATTTAAATACAAAGCCCTAGCCCTTACCGTTCAAACGTTATGGCTAAGGTACTATGTTAAAACACCCCCCCCCCCTTTTAAGCGCACAGCCAGGGGTAAAAGAAAAAATATACAACTTCAAGTAACGTTTTAAAAATTTCATTCAAAAATTCATTCATTATATTATGCCATCATTTTTTCCTTCTGTTTTTTCTCTTGAATTTATAAATTTTTTTATTTTATCTTTATAAAAAAAAAAAACGATTGTCATCTGCATTTATTATCATTTCCTTTTCTTGTATATCTATTACTTGTATATTATTCATTTCATTAGATAGTGCAAGTATAAATTAGTTGGGAGTCATTTCCATAGTTTTTATTCATTCATAAATCCCTTTGGGTCCGCTCCTGTAGGTGTGCGAAACCTTATAATGTATACAAAACATTATCTCGCCAAAATGTTCATGATTCCGCTAAACTGAGAAAGTTTACACATGATTTATCATCTCATAACACACATCAGCTCCTGTACAATGCAGAAATGCTCGAATTGAAGGGGAAAATTAGGGTTATTGATGGAAAAATTCAAGTTATTATGTCGCCCGGAAGAAGTCGGGGACACATATTGATTTGAGCATGTTTGTAAGCGCTAAGGCCATGCGCAAGCGCTTTATGGGGGTCTTCAGATTCCATGATGATTTTCACATCTTTTTATAACGCCCTCTACCGACCGCATATATCAGGGCTGCATTCAATACCATGGTTGGAAAATTTCAGTATTTAATATATCCTAACAAGTTGTTTTGAAAAAACACTCTGTTGTTACCCCCAAAATGTTAAAAAAAATTTATTATAAATCATTTCAGTTATTAACTAATATATAGAAAAAAAAAAATGCAAATACTGTGTGTGTAGATATTACGATGAATAAAAAATTCCTTAGTTACATGGATTTTAGATGTGCTTGATGCAAAGTAATATCCAAAAGGATTGAAAATTTAAACTTAGCATAAATATTTCTTATGTATATTCTTTACGTGGCTGCTAATTCTTTTCAAATTTCTATTGTGCTTAATATCCATCCAGCACAAGATCTTGAACGTTCCCCCTAAGGGCCCCTCTGAAAATTGATATAATTATGTAAACAAATGGATTCTATAATGCCTTTGAAGGGCTACATTGTTCCCTTTTATTCCGGGGTAATATGGTTCTTTACAAAGGTGACTATATAAAAATTTATATATTTTTAAATGATATTTTGTTGCAAAAGACGACTCTATTACGCGGAGCGATAAATTAAGAGCTTAGACAGCCTACGAAATACAGCGCCACTGAGCAAGTTTGTAACTCTACGAGTCGTCTAAAAATATAAACTTGAAATCCCCGACCCTCTGTCGGCTACTTTAGTGTAGGGGTTATAAAAAGGTGTTAATTATAAGTGATATTAGTTTTCGTTGTACAAACTCTGCGTTAGTTGATAAGGGCGGTTCTTATCTCTGAACAATATGACATGATATGGTGCGTATTAAAAGTACAGGAAACATTATTATGTCACAAATCTTATTTTTGCATTAATTGAAAAAATAACTGACAATACAAGTTTATATATTGATAAATATTATACAAGTGCATTTAAAAGTCTCATTCAGATTTCAATGAGTATTAAAAAATCAAATTGGAATTAAATCTATTAAAAGTATAATTTCATAAAAAAAATATTTATAAAAGGTTCTATATTGTTTTCTTTTATATTTTTTAGTTTATTACATAATTTTTTACGCCCCCTTTTTGCATAAGCCTTTATTTCAACAATGTAAATACAAACGAGGATTTTTATTATCACATTTTTATTACGCAGAGGGCTATCAATGATTGATTCCCCAAAATAAATTATCCTTTAGTAGCACAAACTTGGACGCATTTATATATTAGATTATATTGTTTTGTAGTTTTTATCTTAACAAAATTTTTGATGCAAAAAAATCCTTTTCACTGAAAGTTTGGATGTTTGACATTTTATTTTGTTTGCCCGTTTTACATGATAGTAAAAATCTGAAGCATTTTTAAGTTTTTCGCCAAAATGAGTTCAAGTGATCTTTTTTTAAATAGGAAAAATTTGATTTAACATTTTTTTTTAAAAAGAAACATTGACAAATCGGTTCAAATATAACATGAGAAACAAAAGGAAATTTTTTTTTTTTGGAAAAAAAAATTTTCATGTGTGTGGATTCAGAGATGAAATAATATTTACAATCCCCCTTTTCACATTGTACACATATAATAAGTGTAATAAATATAATTTATGAAAAAAAAGTCCAAAACCCCCCGGTAAATTGAGAGGGGGGGGGGTTTTCCCCGTCCTGTTAAGGATAATAATGGTTTTTTTTAAAATGACAAAAAGACAAATGCAAATCTAAAAAAA
>NW_026938190.1:0-11849 GCF_032062105.1 Saccostrea cuccullata
AAATAGTTTTAAATATCATAAAATGTATCTCATATCTTTTATGATTTACGTTAATAAATAAAACATATATAAATAAATAAAATACAATTATTTAGTTGTAAATACTTTAAAATTTGTAAAAATCTGCATTTTTTTCGTTTTTTGTCTATAAACATATGTCCCCCCCCCCCCCCCCCCCCCGTGAAACACAAAAAGCTTTGGCATAAATTTGTTAAATGACAGTCCATATTACCCGTGAAAAGGAATTTTTGTTTCAAGGGGGGGGGGGGGGGGGGGGGGGGGCTAAGATGTTTTAAAAATATTTTCCGTTTTCCGTTGATTTCTATAGTGAAAAACACAAGTTTAACCAAAATTATAGAGTTATTTCTCTTTGGTATCCCAAATAAGAAACGTTTTATGAAAATTCATATCAATATCTATAAAAATTTCGAAAATCATTCGAATATGTTAACTTTTGAAAATTGACTTAGAGGTAGGCGGGAGAACAATACTATCGTTCGTGGTTCTTCTTGTGATTTCTAATTGTCCAAAAGTTCTTTGGAATTTATGAGTATCCACATCTGATTCACACCACTTCCTGAAAATATTGTTGTACATATACTTTTGAAATTTTTTATTCACTACTGTCGATATCTTAGTGAGGAATAACGAAAGAGGTTTGGTTAAACATTTTTTTGGAACCCACAATGTATCTTTGTAAGGATTTTTATGAAGTTTCGGAGTCCAATATATATAGGGTAATTCACATTCATTTTGGCTCCTTGGAATATTAAAAATATTTCAAACATACATATAATTTTGAAAGATTTCTTCCTTAGAAAGGGAAGTATGAGTAAAAGTAGGTTAACCACTTGTAGAATTAAATCTTCTAAAAGTTCTTTTAAAATTCAATTTATATAATGAGCCTTACAAACGAAGACAATGTTATTAACTGCTTTGTCGGCAAGGACAGGTACGTACTGATTATGTAATCTATCTAATTCTTTTTTCACTTCAGGGTTATTGAATACAGAAGGCTAGATGTTTTTTATTGCCCCTCAATCTTTTAATACGCGACTTTAACATGGATCTGATACATTTAATCCATTCTGACAAGGTGTCAATATCTTCTTGTTCATATCTGGCCCATCGTCTGGTGTAATTTTCAACAGAATCCTTAATATTTATGAAATTCCGACGCCAATTGAAGGATCGGGAATACCATATTTAGGACCTTTTAAAAAAAGTGATCTAAGGTCGTCATTATTAACTATATTTACGTCACCTGTAATAACGTGTCCAGTATGACTATATAGTTTTAGGGCGAATAAGAACATAGAGTAAATAAAACTTTAATATCAATTCTTTTTTTATTCGTTGTTTTCAGTGATTCTTTAAACAAACCAGTGTAAATAAAACGACCCTGCAACCTCACGTTCAAATCTTAGATGTGACAGGGACTCCGCCATGTATCATTGGACTCAAAAAACTTGTCCTTTGACATTCATTTTAAATTTAATGTTAAGTTGTCATACAAGTTTTACATACTTTCTGTATGTGTATAATTTATATATATGTACATTTACATTTTATCATTTCGTAGAAATGTGTAGAGATACTGAAAATTTTGATTACCTTGTAGTATATGCATTTAAGAGGCTATCCACCGAAAAACCAGGCAATAGGTGGCACATCGCATGTCATGGATTTTTATTATTTTTTGCATGTAGACTTATTAAAGCAAGTGTTAATACATGGCAACATCAAAAATTTTTTTAGTGGTCCTCTAGTCCTATGTTTGGTAAATGTCTAATTTTAAGTGCAAAAAAGGTCAACATGAGGGTAAAAAAAGTACTACGTTTTTATTTTGAGTTATATGTAACAAATACTTAAAGATATGTATGCCGTGTTAAACAGTATTTTTGCACAGCTGAAACCAAACAAAAATTTCTGAAGTATGATAAGCTATCAAAAATGAAGCATTCTTGGAAATTTGCGAAATTTTATTCGGTATTAACAAAGTACTGGTCGGGAAAAGAACACGATATTCTCATGCATATTTATAAAGGACTGACGTTTATCCCGGATCTGCGCATGTGCGCGGGAAAAGCATCGCGAGAATCATCAGGTCGAGGAAAATATTTTTTGTGACGTCTGTTCAGTGAGGAACACAAATAGACCAATCAGCTCAATGAGTTGTATTTAATGCATTTATGAAATACATGAAATACTACATGTGTTTTTCGAAAAGGCTAGTTTTTTAAATCGCTCTCGGAAAGACTTGATGCATTATGTACATTATTATCTACAAATCCCATGCTCATATTTGCATACAAATGATTAACAATGAAGAAAATTAAAGTTTTCCCCGCTCCATTGTACAGGTACGTTTGTTTAGAGTTTCCCCGTGCTATACTGCTAGTCGACATTTTCGGTTGGGTGAACATTTACAAAATAGCGACAACGGATCTTCAGTATGGAGCGCATTATGCGCAAAAAATTTGTCAAGTACAATGTATATATAAAGTAATTATGTTCCCCAAACGAAGTTGGGGAACATATTGTTTTTACTCTGTTTCTTATTATTATTATTATTATTATTATTATTCCTGGGAAAATTTTGTCCTTGAGTGATCTTGTAAACTACACATCCGACTAAGGTAAAATGTTTTTAGGGTCAATAGATATGTTATGTAGATTTGCCGAACAAAGGTCATTTTGCGCGCACGTGCTTGCAAGAGCACGCACGTGCAACATGTAAAATGACCGATTTAATTGATATAGGCGTAATTTTTTAAATTTTTGATGAAATGCTTTGAAACTCATAATGTAAGGATATATTAGTAATATAGACAATATGACATGGTCAAAATAGCAAGATCTCACGCGCATGCACGTGCACTTTGCTCTGATTGGCTGAAACTAAAGTCTCAATATCTTTCTTGTTTTTTGAGGAGATCCTTTGAAATTTTGAACATAGCCATGCATTAGGATATCCTACAACATGATATATAGAAATTGTCATGAAAACACGTGCATGCACGTGCGCTGCAATCTGATTGGCTGAAACTTTAAATAGCTATAACTCCCTTGATTTTCAACCAAACAGGATGGGATTTGGAACATAGATATATAAAATGGACTTTTAAAAAAAGGTATGGTCACCATGCACATGCATACACGTTCGTGTACGTGAGCTGCAATCTGATTGGCTGAAACTTTAAAAAGCTATAACTCCCTTGGTTTTCAACCAAACAGGATGGGATTTGGAACACAGATATATTAAATGGACTTCTACAATTAGGTATGGTCACCATGCACATGCATACATGTGCGTGTACGTGAGCTGCAATCTGATTGGCTGAAACTTTAAACAGTTATAACTTCCTTGGTTTTTAACCAAACAGGATGGGATTTGGAACATAGATACATATAATGGACATCTACAAGAAGGTATGGTCTCCATGCACATGCATACATGTGCGTGTACGTACGCTGCAATCTGATTGGCTGAAACTTTAAACAGTTTTAACTCCCTTGGTTTTCAACCAAACGGGATGGGATTTAGAACATAGATAGATTTAATGAACTTCTACAAGAAGGTATGGTCACCATGCTCATGTATGCACGTGCGTACACGTGAAATGGGTAAAATCAAAAATACACTTGAATGAGCGAATTTTTTAATACTTTTGGATTAAATATTTTAATATTTAGTATATTAAAATATATAGATTGTGTAGACAAGATGATATGGTCATTACGTATATGCCTTCACATGCGCACACATGCAATGCTAAAATTTGAATGAGCATGGTACATTTCTGGGTAAACATTGTTAAAATTTCAAATGCATAGAGTTTGTGTTAATAAATGAAGCTTACAGGGAATATGGCACCAAAAGAGAGTTGGGGAGCGTTTGGGGAACATCTGTAACGGTCCCCGTTACAATTAGCACTAGTTTAGACTGCTATTTTTACACCCTGAATGGGATATCGTCAATTATCCCTTAGGGTTTTTTTTTAATTTGAACTACATAGCATATGTAGATGAAACTTACATACCATGCGTCTTGCCTTCTTAGAAATATAGTTGGGCTAATAAAATAAAATTGGTCTAGGAATTCCAGGCCCCTAAAAACTAATCCAGTTTGAAAGCACAACCAAGCATTTCGATGAACACCATTAAGAAAAATTAATTCAGGTAGGTAGCAGCGTTTTTTTTAAAGTGGGTGGGGGGATAGAACAGTTAGAATAAAAATCGACTAGCTCGAAGAAACCTGACAAGTAAAATAGGTTCCAATATCTTTCACTACTAAATTTTATTCATTCACTACAACATTACATAATTTAACTTTCCTGCCAAACTCCAAATTTCACTTTCGAATTAGCCCGAGCCAATGCTGATAACCTACTTGCAAGAATTTTTATATTATTTTTAAGGGGTCAGAAATACTGTGGTTCATATGTAAAGAATATATTTATATTATTTAGTAGTATTCTGGTTTTGGCATTCGGTATTTTGTGCAGATTTATACATGATATTCTGTGGAATACTTTTTTTTGTTTTGAACCGTCAAGAAATGCAGAATCGAATGTATCTAATAAACATTTTGATTCATCAAATTATATCATTTGTTTGTATTAGTTATTTCATTTTGGCACAACATGGTTTCCGCACGTCTTTATCCGTAGTCGCTGACAGCTGTAGAAGTTCACCCAACCGAAAATGTCCATTGAGAAGACAACTGCATGTGATTATTCCTCCGTACAAAAAGCAACCAACTCTGAGGTGCGCTCACGTATTGACAATCCCCAACTCACGTGTTTGTAGTAAAAACGTAGTAGACCATCATGCTTTTCGGTTCATTCACGAGATAGGACCATTGTTTGCTGTGAACATACAAGACCACGTGATCCTGAATATTTCAATAAGAGGCGGTTTTTTATCCGACACGGAGAGAAAATAATTTTTACCAAATAATATTTCATAACTTTTAAAAGTGATGGAGTAGAATTGTCTTATTGCAGAAAGTATATAACTTATATAACTTGATGAGACTCCACATATATTTATTTCTTTTAAAATAAAACACTAATACGGCATATATATCTTTAAAAGCTGGGTGTGTCGATCAATATTATTTATAGCATAGACTCTTATCTTTTATTTCTTAATGTTTAAGACTCCAAATTTTATTTCTTTAGAAAAAAATTATGTGGTCCAAACTTGAGTTTAGCAAGTGACTTTTTGAATTCAGTATCCGATTTTTGATACGTTATAAAAGCCAATACATTACTATGACAGAATTTTTTCCTCATGTTAATATGAAAACAAAGTACAAACTTTTGAGTCACTTCATAAAATTGGTGGGAAATAAGAGGATTCAAATTCACCTATTATCTATGATTTTTCCCAAATTAAACCGATCCCGATCGGAATTAAATGAAGAAGAAAATACTTTAACTGTATTGTTAAATTTGACTCTTTTGCTGTTATATAGTTCAAAATTTACTTTATTTATTTTTACCCATGTCTTATGGGTGGCAGTTGCATTTACTTTGACAACTTTATAAATTTTGAATTAGTTTCGATCGGGATCGGTTTTCTTTCAATCGGGTATGGTGTTTAGGAATATTTCCTAAACTTTGTTCTTCATTTTAATTTACCAGCGAAATAATATGCCTATCTGTTTCTTTTTAGTCTGTAAAATATTTTAAATGATTTTAATTGTCCATACATTCAAATGTATATTATTATTTTAATTCCTCAAGTCTTTAGTCTTTTACGTATATGATTACAGTGATGATTACAGTGTACATGTAAAACATATTTGATTTCTTGTTACTTGGTATTTAAATAAGTGTTTGTACATGCATTATGTAGCAACTCAGAGAGAACAGCTTAGCTTCATTAAATATATTATTTCCAAGTAATATTTTTTTCTTTAATTAATATTTTCTCAGGAATTGATAAGAAGTTAAATTCTATTAGTGGCGCACGTACCTACAGTGTAAATACAGAAATATTTTTATGTGTATAGTCTCGGGTTTATCCAAGTTTTTTCAACCTGTCATCTGTTAATCTTTTTCACCTATATATTCCTCTTTTACAATTTTTTTTATGTAAACAAAAGAAGTTCTCTCATATATACATGTATATCATTATTTAAGAGCCCATAAATCGCAAGCAAAATGCAAGAAGGGGGGGGGGGCGGAATCATGGCATCATTTTTCAGGTTTCATGAATATAAAAACATTTTAGAATTGGCCAACATAGCCACATATTTTAACTCCATAAGTAGTATAAGGGGCCTAGATAGGACCGCATTCTGATTGGCTGAGAGAAATCACGTGATCAGTTTTGATTGGTTGAGCCCTAACCCTAACCCTAACCCCCCTAGCCCTAACTAGCCCTAACTAACCCTAACCCCCTAACCCCCTAACCCTAGCCCTAACCCTAACCCCCCTAGCCCTAACTAACCCTAACCCTAACTAACCCTAACCCTAACCCCCTAGCCCTAACTAACCCTAACTAACCTTAACCCTAGCTCCTAACCCTAACCCTAATCCCCTTAACCCTAGCCCCCCTTACCCTAACCCCCTAGCCCTAACTAACCCTAACCCTTATCCCTATCCCTAACCCCTAACCCTAACCCTGGGCTAGGTGGGTCAGTATATAACCCCTAAATATGGTGTTTACACTATGTTTACATTGGTACGTTGGTACTACGTTTTGTTTACGCTAAACTATACAGGTAAATGCGCCGTGTGCAAAAAACATTTCAAGAATGTCATTATGACGTCACCCATTCATTCACAGTCTAAAGCTCAGCCTAACCTAACCAGTTTCAAACTGGATTTTTTTACTGAAAGACAAATAACAAAACCTGGATTTTTTACTGAAAACAATAACAAATAACACACACAAGACAGATTATAACAAGAATCAATACGTTTTACCTGCGTTTTTATACCTGTTTGCATCACCTATAAAGAACCGTGTGCAAAAAATTAGGGTCGTGTGCAAAAGAAATATACCTTTTACCTGTGTTTCCTTATATTCCTCTTGCATCATCTATAAAGTGCCGTGTGCAAAAAGTACGATAAAACTTACCTATGCATTGTGACGTCATCCATGTCAGCGAGCTACCCTATGCATTATGACGTCAACTTAGATTTTCAAAAAATGTAGGACTATCTTTTGTTTTTCCTCTCTTTTACTTTGATGATTTTCCTACTGTGAAGCTTTTCTTGTATAAAGCTCAATTTCTCCATTACCACGGAAGTACACATCCTGATGCATTCTTGCCATGTGAATGTTGAGAGCGTGTTCATTTTTGAAATCTCCTTTCTGACAGACCTATCCCACAGGTAAGTTTGTCTTATTTTTGTTTACATTTCCTATGAAGGTCATCTTACATTTAACCATGATTTATACGTAAAGTTCTATTTTGAATTTAAATACTGTATTTATCCTCATTTCATGTGTTTTACAGTTGTATAACCTGCATGTAACTCAGAGTGCATTTAATATTACTATGATGGGTCATTCCATGATTAAATTTCAATCAGAAAAATGTTTACTTAATTTTGGTAAAATACACATGGTATCTTTTACATTTCTGTCCTGTTTGTCTGTCAATTGTTGCTTTACTTCCTTTGTAAAATGAGGTTAAATTGAGTATCACTGAATATTGTATGCTTTTTTTCAGGATCAGCTAAGATGTTGTTTCACTGGATTATTTAATTGGTCATATAATTGGATAATTCTGGTAAGTTTGTGTTTGTTTTGTTTACATTTCCTATGAAGGTCACCTTTGCATTTAACCATGATTATATGGTTTAATTTAATTACTGTGTAATTCTTATGTGATCTCATATCTCTAACATTCATATAAGCACAGTCTTATTTTGTCTAAAATATACTAAGGAAACTTCACATTGTTAATAAGTCCTTTTGCATAAATTATGATATAATATCATAATTCATTATGTCTGTTACCCATGGAATTCAGACTTAATAAATTGTGATCTATAAGGAATGTAATAAAAGAAAAAGTAAGAATCTACAAATAAAAGAAAAAGTAAGAATCTACAATCCTTGTTTTGATTCTAAATATGTGCTATATATGGCATACATAATCATTTCATTTTCACTTCTGTTTCTTAGTAATGAGCTTTTCAAAAAATGTAGGACTACATGTTGTATATGCTAATATCTTTTTGTATGCTGTACTGACACGTATTAAACAAAATTGAATATGCTGTTAAGAGAAAGTCTGTTAGTGTCTATAAATTACACTGATAATCATTTTGTATTTGTGATATTAATACAGTAACTGTGCTTTTTTTGTTATCTAAAGATAACATGATGAACTATTTTCATGAACTTTTTGGCACTGTATTTAAACATGCAATGTTTCATGCAGTTCCTTGTCATATTAACAAAATGATTATATTTTCTACAGTCCTCAACATGGAAGTTATGTTTTATTCCTACCCATCTATAATCCATTCTCTATGAAGTTCAGCCTGTCTGCCCAAATTCCTTTGAAAATACATAGTTAGTCAACCAACATAGAAACAATCAAACTTGAAGGTAAAGTTTCAATAAGATACAATTGTAATTTTTATTTATTTATTTATTTACATATGCTTGATTATATTTTCAAATTAATTGAATTGATAAGTAAATGATATGATCTTTTTTTTTAAATTATGAGGGCTTGGTGGTCATGGTTATTTTTAGACTATATTGATTTCCTCTATGAGAAGAAGAGCTCCATATAGATATTTACAAAAATGATCAAATTGTGGAACTAAAATGTATGAAATTTTTCTTTGCCAAATGATAGTTAACAGCTGAAGATATCTTAACAGATATCTAAAAAATAAGTTATATCAGATGGTTAATTTATTAACCCTCAGCTTCCTTAAAAGCATAGTTGGTAAAGATTTCAAGTTTTCTATCCAAGTGCTTATGAATTCTGAATTTTTCATTTAATATTGACATTATATTTACAGGGAAAGAATACTACAATGTGGCTCATTAGGATGACCAGAAGAGAAATCTTAATGACCCTCTTAACTATGTATAAAGACTGTAACCTTATAACTGATGTAAGATGATCTGATTGTGTGGAAATAAAATTCCCTTGTGTTTCTACTACCCACGATCTTCTTATGAGTGTATGGGACTGCTCTAAACCTTCTCCTGTTTATAAAAATAATACCTTGGAGCATGACACTTTATTCATAAAAGGTACTTTCAATATAATTTCTATGAGTTTGTGTTCTTTTTTCTTTTTAATAATCTAGTGTTATATCTCCTTTACCCTCATTAATATGCATGCTTCCAAAATCTTAGATCTGTCTGTATAGTTTCTTCAGCTCTTTGAACACAAATACCCTGATTCAATCTTTTGAGGTAAACATCATAGAGACATCATATATGATTATCAGAGTGTATATATCACAATCTTGACCATAAGGTCAATTTAAATGGTCAAAGGCACAACAAATGAAAGTGAAAACTTTTTTTTTTATCAGAATACATATTTTTGTAATAAACAAACACGGGAAAGTTACTCTCATAATGAGCCTAAATGTTTTCCAAGAGTTCAGTTTGGACTTCCTCCATTAATCCTTGTATCTCCAATGGTTTTGTGGGCTAAAAATCATGTGTCTTTAACAATCTTTTTTTTCTGACAACTGTTTTCTCTTATCATCTATAAACTTGACTTCTTCTCTAGTCAAAGGTCTTTCAGGGTAATCCAAGTAATTCTTACCCTCTTTTGGTAATAAATGGTTATATTCTTCATTTGCTTCTTCTGCAATCAAGGGTCTTTCTTTGTAATCTCTGACAACATTAGGATCACCCTTTTCTGGACATAATTGGTTATATTCTTCTTGAGAAATGATCTCAATAGTGCCATCTTTTTTTTATTTTAACTGAAATAGCTCTGTCTACATCTTTCTCTGAAAGAATTCTCTCTCCAAACTGAATTTTACTTATTCCTTTACTCTTTTCTTTACTAGAGGTGTTACCCATGGTTAATATGAAAAGTCAAAATCTTATGTTACAACTTGTATTTATACCCTTTCTGTCTATATTTAGAATTCCATCAAGCTTATATTGCATTACAATTTTTCTTTTTCAACTAAGACATTATTTTTTTTTATTTTTTCAGGATTCTCTTGTGAGGGCTTATGGAAATAATCTATGTCTACTCTTAGAATGGTGAAAGACTATCAGATTATGCAAAGATTAACAGAATATTCTCTCTTGGAACACTGAAACAAGAAAACCAAACTTAAGAGGATGGAGGATTTAAGAAGAACATAGATAAATATGATTTCCAACGAATTTAACCAGTACAATCATAGACTGTGGTTTACAGGATTACAAAGAAAGGACTCAGGATTGTATCTTTCACTGTCAGACACTGACTATGGATAAAGTGTAATCATTTATCAAACTGATATCTAGTCAAATCAAGTATTGAAAATATGATTTTCTGATAGCATGAGCTCTTTAAAAACTAATTCTCACAGACCTCAAAGTATCTGAAAGTGAATTTTATTTTTACCAATTCATATTGAAGACTGTTGTAATGTATGGGAATTACACATTAAAACCTTTTATTTTTCATCTAATTTTTACAACCCCCTAGAAATTAACACAGATATCCAGATGCTGGATTTAATGTTATTATTTAACTTTCCTGGAATTGTAAATATATTTTGTTTGTGTATGTATCATGTTTAATTTTGAATTTAAAATTGGTCTCAATAAGACACCCAAAAAAGATGCAAGTGTCCCATCATCTGTTTTTTAATAATATCTTGAATATCTTTATCATAACATATTCATCATGCTAATTACATATAGAATGGTTGTAGGAATACCGTTTGTTGTTAAGGACACTTTGTCAAGGTCAAAGCATAAGATTATTGAGATGACTTCTTTGACAATAATTTGTAACTTACAAACTTCACATCATAAGTACACACTCAGATGAAGGATCAATAAGATATTTCTATAGAGTTTTTGGATCATTTACTCCTGGGTAAAAGTTAATTACTGAGATTACTGATTTGAGTCCTGTAATGCAATAACTTAAACATTGTGTAATAACTTACAGACTTTATAAAAATTAGGTGCAAATTCTTAGGAAAGGAATGAAATGTTAATCAAATGTACAATGTTCAAAGGTGTTTATATATGATTATTACTATGTAATACCTTGGGTTTCTGTAAAAATCCTATATTCACTACATAGATAAAGACCTGTATAATATATATTTAAAACTATGCTGAAGGAAAAAAAAAATCAAAACTGAAAAAAACAATAACAAAGAAACACAGATTTTTGATTTTTTTCATTCTTTATTTGTAACAACAAACAACAAACAACAACAAACAACAACTTATTTACAATACATTTTGATAAAAACATTGACACTTTTGTCCATGACCCGTAGGTAATTTATGATAAGTGTTTTGAAACCAATTCGCCACATATCTGTCCCTTTGTAAAGCCGTACTCTGGTCAAAAGGGAATAACCACTCGTCGGTTTTCTTTCTTTTCTTGTCTCTTTGATGTAAATAATACACGCAATATTGTCCACACACATCGGTATTCCAGTCTTGATAGCGATACGGATTATATATCCATTGTTGAGCATGACGCTGGATAAAGTCTTGAATTTCTTTTTGTAAGGGAGGAAATCCATAAGAATCGAAATATTCCACCACGGGATTGCTCACATACAGACACACCCAATGTTCTCCAGGTCGATCTTGAGGATCCGTATTGACCACTACAGCTTTTTCTCCAGGTCTTAATTGATCCGGTAATAAATCTA
>NW_026938191.1:0-11457 GCF_032062105.1 Saccostrea cuccullata
AATCAAATGGTTACTCAATTTGAAGAAATATTAGACACTGTGGACAAAAATTGTTAATCAGAATGATGCTGCATAAATAGAATAATTGATAAAGTCAACATGTGATCATGCTCATGGTATGGGTATTTTTTTTTGAACATATTTCATTGTATAAACAAAAGGATTGGAAACAAGTTCTTTCAACTAACGAGTTCCTCTCCTTAAATATAACTATATGTCATGCAATTAAAGTACATGTAGTACATTGAGATATAAATACAAAAGAGATACAAGTGAGATATTTGTTCAGAAATATAACAATTTAAAATCTACAGGATTCGTCAATAAATGTATGCTCAGCAGCAAAAATATATGTGTTTAGATTTATCACCACACAAATAGTCCGTCGTTGAGTACACCTTTCCGTAGACAACGAGAAGAATTTTGGATTAGGAAACTAGGGACAGCCTTTCCCTATGGATGAAATGACAATGTCGATAGTGTAGGAAATCTCTCAAGCCCGTAGTGTAATAATGTAAATGTGATGGGACTTTTTAACAATACTCAGAGACGTAAGCGTAGTCATGGACATCATTCGTACCATAAACCTGCAATACACGACGTCTCTTTTAATTCATTACTACCTTATGTAAATCAACAGTTAGGTCTACATCATATTCGAACAAAACTTTACTCTGTCCCTTTGAAACTTTTAAATAGTTTTCTTGAAAAGTCCAAGGAACATCCAATTTTAGATTCCTCGTCACCTGAATATAGGCTCGGATCTGTGATTATGGATAATGCATATCATAGGCTTTTTAAACCCGCACGTTTCACGGACGAAAATACAGCTAAAACAATCCATCTTTTCCTTAAACTTCAATATGCAAATAAAGGAGTTGACGCGGTTAATATAAGTAATATTCTTAGTCACAAAAGGGTCCAGTCTTGTATTCCACCATATTTCAAGTTAAAGACTACACCATGTATTTCCTACAAATGTACATCGACCATTGCTTCCAAACTTTTCAATTACAAAAACACTTTACATGGCCTGGATATCGACCATCTGAAAAATAATCCCCCTTCGTGTTCATGTTCTTCTTCGCCCTATAACTATAGTCCTGCTGGACACGTTATTACAGGTGACGTTAATATAGTTCGTAATGAGGACCTTAGATCACTTATTTTAAAAGGTCCTAAATATAGGGGAAAAACTATCCTTAACTGGCGTCGGAATTTCATAAATATTATGGATTCTGTTGAAAATTACGCCAGACGATGGGCCAAATATGAAGACATTGACACCTTGTCAGAATGGATTAAATGTATCAGATCCATGTTAAAGTCACGTATCAAAAGATTGAGGGGCAAAATAAAAACCATCTATCCGTCTGTGTTCAATAAACCAGAAGTGAAAAAAAAAAATTGGATAGATTACACGATAGGTACGTACTGGTTTCTGTCGACAAAGCAGGTAACAACATTGTCTTCGTTTGTAAGGCTCATTATATAAATTGCATTCTAAAAGAACTTGGATTTAATTCTACAAGTGGCAATCCTACTTATACTCATACTTCTCTTTCTATGGAAGAAATTTTTCAAAATCACCTGTCAGTTTTGAATACTTTTTATATTCCACAGAGCCAAAATGAATTTGAACTACCTTATATATATTGGATTCCGAAACTTCATAAGGAGTACAAACAAAGATACATTGCAGGTTCCAGCAAATGTTCAACCAAGCCTTTCTCGTTACTTCTTACTAAAATATTGGCAGCAGTGAAGGAAAAACTTCAAGAGTACTGTGCAATTATATACTCAAGAAGTGGTGTAAATCAGATGTGGATATTAAAAATTCTAAAGAACTTTTGGACAATTTGAAATCACAAGACTTCACAAAAATCAACAGCTTACAAACGTACCACTTTTCAACTTTATACACAACGATTCCCACGACAAATTAAAATCCAGGCTTTTTGATATCATTGACAGCTGCTTTTTCAACAAAAATGGAACTAGTAAATTTACTTACCTCGTCATTGGTCATTTGAAAAATTATTTTGTTAAAACAGATTCTGATTGCACACATGAGTACTCTAAAGTTGACATCAAGAAGATGCTTGAGTTTCTGATTGACAATATCTATGTGGTTTTCGGAGACCAGGTATTCCAACAATCTATTGGAATTCCCATGGATACAAATTGCGCTCCGTTATTAGCAAACTTATTTTTATATTCATATGAAGCAGAATTTATACAAAATCTTATATATATAGATATATCGACGACGTATTGTCAATTAATAATGATAATTTCCATTCCTACGTCGATACGATACATCCTGGTGAGCTTGAGATAAAAGATACCACACAGTCCGACACTTCTGCTTCATACTTGGATATTTTACTTGAAAAAGACACTAATGGTAATCTAACAACCAAGCTATATGATAAACGTGATGACTTTAACTTTTCTATCGTAAACTTCCCTTACTTATGCAGCAATATACCTTCATCACCTGCATACGGAGTATATATATCTCAGTTGATTCGATACGCAAGAGCGTGCTCTACGTATCAACAATGTCTTAAACGAGGTAAATTATTGACAAGCAAGTTGATGAAAAAAGAATATCAACAGTCTCGTTTAAAGTCATCATTTCGTAAATTCTATGGTCGATACAATGACCTTGTCAGCAAATACAGTTTATTATTAAGTCAAATGCTGACTGACGTTTTTCATAAAAATTGTTAGTCCATTATTTATACACTGAATTGACGACGAATTTTTCCGTTATTTCCCGATCATGACAAGGAGCACACGGCGGGTGTGACCGGTCGGCAGGGGATGCTCACTCCTCCATGGCACCTGATCCCACCTCTGTTGTTTCAGAGATCTGTGTTTGCTCTGCTTTTATTTTGTATATTGTTTAATGGACGTTGAGATTAAATACTGTTCGTTATCTCCATATCCTTCTTTCTACAGGCAAATTTACATCACCACATAATAACAAATTTGTGTCAATGTTGACCAATTCATCAAGTAAAAATAGGCGATTAAAAAGATTATTCTTTGCTTTTTGATAATTTCTGCAGGCAAAAAAGAAATGATAAACATCTTCATACTTTCCACATGAACATAAAGGGCTATAAATAATATTTATTTTGTGTAAATCATAATTAAGTATACATTTGTGTCTAAGTTTAGTATGGATTATATTTGTATAACGCTTGCAAAATGAAAAAAAATAGATTGGGGGATTTTTTTTTACTTCTTTCGAAACGCATTGATTGAGATGGCTTCCCTTGTTTCTGTCTTTAATAAATTCCATTGTTTCACAGCATCAGGAATAATATATCTTTTATTTAATTTTAATCTGCATCTTGGGGCAGCGTATTGTTCCTTATTACGGGTATTATATTTTGAAATGTTTTCGCGCTTGTTTGGAACAATGTCATTCAAATATTCAGGTACACTACCATTATGAATTTTGTACATCGTGGTCATTTTTGCATTATAGCACCTAACTTTCAATGTTTCCTAGTCAGTTTCAGAGTAAAGTATTTCTCTTGACACAAAAATTGGAACTCCTGTAACAATTCTAGCTGCAGATAATTGAACTCTTTCTAGCTTTTCGGCATCATTATACCCGCACTTTCTAAAGAAAGTTCGGGTATATTGTTGTCACTCATGTCCGTCCGTCCGTCCGTCCGTCCGTCCGTCTGTCACACTTTTCTTCCCTGAACTCCTCCTACATTTTACACAGTAGCTTAATCATCTTTTGGGAGATGGTTTGTGGGGTCATGTAGATGTGCAGTAAGGTTTTGGAATTTCGATTTTGCCCCGGGGGGTCAAATGGGGGTCGAAAAATGACGTTTTTTGACCAAAAAGCCCCGTCTTCCCTGAACTCCTTCTACATTTTACTCAGTAGCCTAACCAGCTTTTGGGAGATGGTTGGTGGGGTCATGTAGATGTGCAGTAAGGTTTTGGAATTTTGATTTTGCCCCGGGGGGTCAAATGGGGGTCAAAAAATGACGATTTTTAAGTCCAAAAAGCCCCGTCTTCCCTGAACTCCTTCTACATTTTACTCAGTAGCCTAACCAGCTTTTGGGAGATGGTTGGTGGGGTCATGTAGATGTGCAGTAAGCTTTCGGAATTTTGATTTTGCCCCAGGGGGTCAAATGGGGGTCGAAAAATGACGTTTTTTAAGCAAAAAGCTCCGTCTTCCCTGAACTCCTTCTACATTTTACTCAGTAGCCTAATCATCTTTTGGGAGATGGTTGGTGGGGTCATGTAGATGTGCAGTAAGGTTTTGGAATTTCGATTTTGCCCCGGGGGGTCAAATGGGGGTCGAAAAATGACGTTTTTTGTCCAAAAAGCCCCGTCTTCCCTGAACTCCTACATTTTACTCAGTAGCCTAACCAGCTTTTGGGAGATGGTTGGTGGGGTCATGTAGATGTGCAGTAAGCTTTCGGAATTTTGATTTTGCCCCAGGGGGTCAAATGAGGGTCGAAAAATGACGTTTTTTAAGCAAAAAGCTCCGTCTTCCCTGAACTCCTCTTACATTTTACTCAGTAGCCTAATCATCTTTTGGGAGATGGTTGGTGGGGTCATGTAGATGTGCAGTAAGGTTTTGGAATTTTGATTTTGCCCCAGGGGGTCAAATGGGGGTCGAAAAATGACGTTTTTTAAGCAAAAAGCTCCGTCTTCCCTGAACTCCTCTTACATTTTACTCAGTAGCCTAATCATCTTTTGGGAGATGGTTGGTGGGGTCAAGTAGATGTGCAGTAAGGTTTTGGAATTTCAATTTTGCCCCGGGGGGTCAAATGGGGGTCGAAAAATGACGTTTTTTGTCCAAAAAGCCCCGTCTTCCCTGAACTCCTTCTACATTTTACTCAGTAGCCTAACCAGCTTTTGGAAGATGGTTGGTGGGGTCATGTAGATGTGCAGTGAGGTTTTGGAATTTTGATTTTGCCCTGGGGGATCAAATGGGGGTCGAAAAATGATGTTTTTTATGCAAAAAGCCCAGTCTTCCCTGAACTCCTCTTACATTTTATTCAGCAGCCTAATCATCTTTTGGAAGATGGTTGGTGGGGTCATGTAGATGTGCAGTAAGGTTTAGGAATTTTGATTTTGCCCCTGGGGGTCAAATGGGGGTCGAAAAATGACGTTTTTTATGCAAAAATCTCCATCTTCCCTGAACTCCTTCTACATTTTACTCAGTAGCTAATCATCTTTTGGGAGATGGTTGGTGGGGTCATGTAGATGTGCAGTAAGGTTTTGGAATTTCGATTTTGCCCTGGGGGGTCAAATGGGGGTCGAAAAATGACGTTTTTTGTCCAAAAAGCCCCGTCTTCCCTGAACTCCTTCTACATTTTACTCAGTAGCCTAACCAGCTTTTGGGAGAAGGTTGATGGGGTCATGTAGATGTGCAGTAAGCTTTCGGAATTTTGATTTTGCCCGGGGGGTCAAATGAGGGTTGAAAAATGACGTTTTTTATGGAAAAAGCCCAGTCTTCCCTAAACTCCTTTTTTGTTTTAAAAAGTGGTCTTATCATCTTTTGGGAGAGTTCACTCTTTTGAAATTTTGTTAAAATATCAAAGTCAAGGGGTAATAAATCATAGCATGTTGGGAGCCTCTTGTTATGGGTAATGTTCACTTGAAATGTGAAAGTCAAATCTCTTCTCAATGAAAAGGAAATACAACATTAATGAAAACTAAGTTAAACTTCAAGGTCAAGGTCACAGAGTCAAAAAGTCATGATACATTTTGGAAGGTCTTATCACAGGTAATATGAATGCCCTTTCATTTATCTTTCAAAATGATCAATTCAAAGCAATTAATTTTTTTAAGGAAATTAGGTCAAACTTCAAGATCATGGGTAATGAAAATCATAGTGTATGTAGAATGGTATTGTCCCATTTAATACTAATACACATGTTAAATATAAAAGTCCTATCTCTTCTCATTCAAAATATACGACCATGATGACCAAGGTTAAATTTATTGTGACAGATGGGCAGATTGACAAACAAATGAGATTTAATGTACCCTACCTTTAGCAAAAATGGGGACAATAAATGTCTTTGCTGTTCTTGAGAAGAAGATTTATGTTGGAACAAGATGTGTTTGTGAAACACTACGCGCCCGGCGGCAACAAAGTTAAAAAAATCTTTTAGCATATTGATCACAGTCAAGGTCACAAGGTCATTGACCATGGTGTCATTCGAAAGAACTTAATCAGTGGAGTATGCGTACTAAATATGAAGTCCCTATCTCCTATGGTTCAAAAGTTGTGGCAAAAAGTGTAAAGAGCTATTTTTAGCATATCCGTCACAGTCAAGGTCACAAGATCATTGACCTTGCCGTCGTTTGAAAGGACTTTATCGGTGGAGTATGCATACCAAATATGAAGTCCTTATCTCTGATGGTTCAAAAGTTATGGCAAAAAGTGTAAAAAGCTATTTTTAGCATATAGGTCACAGTCAAGGTCACAAGATCATTGACCTTGATGTCATTGGAAAGGACTCTATTAGTGGAGTATGCATACCAAATATGAAGTCCCTATCTCCTATGGTTCAAAAGTTATGACAAACAGTGGAAAAAGCTATTTTTAACATATAAGTCTTAGTCAAGGTCACAAGGTCATTGACCATGGTGTCATTTGAAAGAACTTAATCGGTGGAGTATGCATACCAAATATGAAGTCCTTATCTCTGATGGTTCAAAAGTTATGGCAAAAAGTGTAAAAAGCTATTTTTAGCATATAGGTCACAGTCAAGGTCACAAGATCATTGACCTTGATGTCATTGGAAAGGACTCTATTAGTGGAGTATGCATACCAAATATGAAGTCCCTATCTCCTATGGTTCAAAAGTTATGACAAACAGTGGAAAAAGCTATTTTTAACATATAAGTCTTAGTCAAGGTCACAAGGTCATTGACCATGGTGTCATTTGAAAGAACTTAATCGGTGGAGTATGCATACCAAATATGAAGTCCTTATCTCTGATGGTTCAAAAGTTATGGCAAAAAGTGTAAAAAGCTATTTTTAGCATATAGGTCACAGTCAAGGTCACAAGATCATTGACCTTGATGTCATTGGAAAGGACTCTATTAGTGGAGTATGCATACCAAATATGAAGTCCCTATCTCCTATGGTTCAAAAGTTATGACAAACAGTGGAAAAAGCTATTTTTAACATATAAGTCTTAGTCAAGGTCACAAGGTCATTGACCTTGAAGTCATTTGAAAGGACTTTATTAGTGGAGTATGCTTACCAATATGAAGTCTCTATCCCTTATTGTTCAAAAGTTATGGCAAACAGACAAACAGATAAAGAGACAAACAGACAGGACAAAAACAATATACGCCCGGGATCTATTGATCCGGGCGCTTAAAAGTACCCTGCATATTTAAATGTAAATTTGTTGAAATTAGCCCAGTGGTTCTAAAGAAGTTAATGTGAAAAGTTTGCAGATAAACAGATGGACAACAGAAATCAGTACATTTCAGAAAACAGTATGCTTATAAATAGTTAATCAAGGTGCTTTGGGTAGCAAAATAAAGCTAAACTGGTATATCTAATTCATCCGCAGAGCTTAGTATATTTCAATATGCACAACCTTTTCAACTCTTATAATTATTTTTTAAAATTTATATCACCATGTCTCATTCAAGGGAGAACTAGAGATATGACCAGATGTATATCTGTTGAATATAAAATATGTACATGTATTCTGTGTTTTTTTTTAGTAATTTGTTTGTTTGTTGTGACAGCAACTGTTATGGCAGCTTTTGGCAAAGGTTGAAGTTTCTCAAATGTAAGTCAAACTCCAAGGTCAAGGTCAAAGGGTCTAAATTGTTGGTATCAAAGGGAAAGTCTTGTCACAAGGAATACACATGTGAAAAAAGGGAGAAATCCCTAGAACTTCCTCACCTGTTCAAAAGTTATTGCCAAGGTTAAAGTTAAATTGGATTCAACTCTAAGGTCTAGGTCAAAAATAATTATACCTGTTGAAAGTTCACAATGATTACACATGTAAGAGCATGAAAGTCCTAGCACCACCTATTCAAAACTTACGCCAAGTTCAAGGTATTTTTCTTGTAAAATTGGGTCAAACTCCAAGGTCAAGAGATCAAGAGGTCAAAATTGGTGGTACCCATTAAAAGGTTTTGCCAAAAGAAATTTACCTATGAAATATTGAAGCCATGTGTATAGCCCAATCCACTTAAAAAATATGGGCAAGGTTAAAGTTTCCGTGGACAGACAAAAATACATAAACATAGGAAACAAAATATGCATAAATAGTCAATTGAAAAAAATTTCTACTATTATGGAGTCATAAGATCAATTGTCATTTCAGGTACAGGGAGTCAGTGGCTAGGGAGATCAGACCCCCCCCCTGGAATTAGCAGTTATTTGAATAAGACTATATATGTACTGTAGAGAATAAAAATGACTTTGGGCATCCTCCCCCTTAGAAAACAGGGACTCCACCATCATTGTTTTTATTATTATTTTTTATTTCCATATCAGGAAATCTTGGGCTGATTTTTTTCACTAGGTGTGACACCCCCCCCCCCCTTTTCTGAAAAAAAAATTCTGGATCTGCGTCTGTTATATACTGAATGTCCGCAACGGGAGATAACTTGACATTGTGAAATTTGTCGACTGTGGCATGCGATGATCTTTGACCATGTTGACCCTTTTTGAACTTCAACCTAACCATTTGCATTTATTTATTTTTATGCAATCTATACTAAATCTTGTACTTACCGAATGTCATAGGTCGTGACAACGAATTCATGAAATATAATCCATATAATCCAATTAAAACACAAATCATTTTAACTGACCACACTGCATCGTCAGCATACATGTGCTAAATAATCTCATTCGACAAACCTTTGCTGATTCCGTTGCCAGTATGAATTGGCCGACGTGTGCCGAGAGGTGATATCTATAAATATGATAATGGGTGACGCAAACCCAATGTGAATGTAGACAGGAAAACTGTTTAGTACAAGAAAAAATTTCAAACTATCATGATAAACTAAACTATGTTTTTTAAAAATGTGAGAATGAGAGAGAGAGAGAGTGTGTGTGTGTGTGTGGGGGGGGGGGGGGGGGAGATAGGCATTGACAAATTAATCGGGTTGTATTTTCAATGGGTTTTTTTCCCGACCAAATACTAAAATCAGTTTGCACATTTTGATAAATTCATCAAAAACGCTTTGTACTAAAATAATATTTTATGTCGTTGAGAAAATAAATTTAAAAAGTTCCAAATTATGGGAAAATTATTTATTTGAATCTAATTAAGTAATTTACTTCAATCATTAATTAAATTCTGTTATTTCAGACTGGTTATGAATTTAAGTATTTTAAAATACATATGTGAGGCTCAGAGTTGATATGGTCATCTGAAAAATTTATGTTCAATTTGACGAATACATGTACGTACGGTGATAATTATAGAATTATTTTGACTTCTTCCTTGGAAAGTCCAAGATGAATGAGTGTATATTTAGAGGCAAACACCATAGTGCGGGTATTACTGTCTCATGACAGCATCTAGTTATTAGAGCAGCCATCCCAAACAATTGAAGCATATTCGAGCGAGGGTCTGATAAATGTGACATACAATTTTGAAAGATGTGTCCTGCCAATTTTAAATTTAAGTTTTTTTCAAAAGCCCAAGTGTCTTATAAGCATTGTTTACAATGCTATCAATATTTTCTGTCCAGCTAAGGTTGTGTTACAACAATTGCCTAAATGACGATGAACAGGGACACACTCCAGTCTGTCACCTTTAATAAATATTAATGTAGGCATAACAGAAATATTTTCCTTAATGAAAAAAATTACTTTCGTTTTGGAAAGGTTGAATTTTAGAAGCCACTGATTCGACCAAAGTTCCAGTATATGTAAATCATAATTTAAATTATATTCAATGTGGGTATTCCTTCCTGGTCTGTTTACCTTGACCTAGACCCTAACAAATAAACACTCAGCTGAATGGAGAATCTTCACAGAAAATATTTTTGTATTGCCAAGGAAATAGGAAAAAGACAACTTAAAGTCATAATACGCTATATGGACGCCGAATTTTGTTTGAAACAAAATGATAAATAATTTAAAACACATGAAGTGTAACGGAAAATAATACTTTCCACAAAATTGTACTATAAATGTCGTTGTAATAACAAAACAATTAAACAATATCTAGGAATTCAGAATTCAGTCTTTTCATGAATATTGATAAAGGAAGTGCGTAAACAGTACGCCTATATATAGACACACATGTCCACGGGAAATCACTGACAACGAAGTATGTTGCATTTTGACAACAATTATTGATATAAGGTTAATGTGCATCATAATAGAGAAGATGGTTGGTACTGAAAACACTCAAAAATAAGTACCATTGAGTAAGACGCTTGCCATCCACGTCAAAAGTGAGTAGTATTTCAAACGGCCTACCTTGTTTTCTTTACGCCACGTGTGTTTATCAATCTAAAAGTAGCGACGACGTCACGTGATGGGTTTATTTAAAAATAGCTATTTTTCTTTCCTTGCAGGATAATAAATAATCATAATTTGATAACTTTGTAACGCGTTTAATTTTTATGGTGTAATTTACAATATTTCGTAACTTTTATTGATAAACAAATAATATCAATTTCCAATCGTATTTTAATTGGCGCAAGTTACAGCGTGTATACTTTTAACATGTATCATATATGGAATAAAAATCATTTATTTGAATACCGTAATCTCACAAAAACACAATGTCAGTCAAAGATTGAACATCTTATTAGGTGTCTAAATTTAAACCTATAAATTTTAACTTCTTAAGCAGAATCAGGGATGTTAACGGTTCTTGCTTTTTCTTAAATATAAAGTAAGGATTATTTAACTTGTTACCTGGTTATTACTCTATGCATATGTACGATGCATAATTGAAAGTATTAACTCAGTCTTAATAAAATTATTAGTAGGTAGATCTTTAATGATTTATAGATATCTCAAGTAGCCAGTTGAAGAAGAAAAGTGAAGAAGTTAAATGATATGGTTTTTTAACAATTTTTTTTTTCCACAGGACTTACTAGAAGATTAAATACAGAACTTATTTTTATGTTGAGGACAAAATTATTCATTTATCTCCATTGTAGATAAACTATGGCATCTCGACTATCTCACACAGAGAATTTAATCTTCGTCAAAATAAGATTTTGTGACTTGAAATTTTTTATACATGTACGTCATTCTGTATCATTTTGTTGACATGGAAGATTTGTTTTGTTTTGATAGTATTAGAGGAGAGAGTTTTTGGGGGCGATAATCACCTCTAAGGATGAAATATTGTACATTTTATTTAAATATGCTGTCTTGTTTAAACTTTATGTATAGGGAAGTGCTTGAATGTCTAAAATATATTTATTTCAAAGTGTCATCTTTTAAAATAAAAA
>NW_026938192.1:0-11675 GCF_032062105.1 Saccostrea cuccullata
TTTTCCTTCGGGACATTTTTATTCTCATGTTCATAACTAAACCTAAACATAAAAAATGCTGGCCTTATAATGAAGAAAGGGGCCTCTTTCAAAATAGATAATTTGAGGGCTGCTGGGTCAGGGGTACCAAGGGGGTACTTTGACTAAAAATAAATTAATGCTTTGAAATCTGCCCTTTGATAAGCAATGGTGCCTCTTTCAAAATTTGTGAATTTCATGGCTTTTGGCTTAAAACACGAACCAAATACAATCGCTGGAAAGTTGTTACATGATACTCAGGTGACCTATAAGGCCCGTGGGCCTCTTGTTTAAGTTGCATTACCCTGTATAAATGGCAGGTTTATGCATATAAGATTTACATGTAAAGTATTATCAATAATAAAGATCTGATGTGTATCCAGAGAAAGTAATGAAATTTATTCCTAGGAAGTTATTACAAATTTATAATGAGATGTGAAACTTAATTAAGTTTTGCTACTTGTTAAGATTTATTATCTGAATTTTAAAATTAAATTTGTTTTATAGCTAGAAATTATTTTACAAATAATAATTACACTTCGTATGCATAGCCACTATGATTAATGTTATTTTATTTAAAATATAGAATTCTTTGATTATCTAAATAATTTTTAAAACAGAAATTTCATAGTATTAAATCCTTTATAGTCAATAATATGCAAGTTATATTAATCAGAAATTACACTGCAAACTGTACACTGTAGAAGGCTTCTGCACATAAATATTTTAACTGATAGGTTAAAGTGGCTACCTGTACATGTACATATGTCAAAAGTAGAAATTGTGTAGAAATATAAACAACCCCTATTTTCTTCATTTATTTTTCATGTAGTGTCCTTTCCTCAGTATTTATAATTAGTTATGTTAGATAAATTTAGACTAAGCTTTTATAAAATATTAAAAAAGAAAAGAATGCACAGTAAAAATAATAGTAAGATTAATATTAACAGAACTTCTTTTAAAGCTTTTTCTTGTATATGCCCAAGTACAATGCATACAATTATTACACAATGTATATTTCATGTAACATATCAGGGGTAGACATACTAACTGGTGTCTTTGAATTACTTTGAACCACTCAGTTAAACTGAACACAGTTTATTTATAATTAGTCCACATGCACTGCCTGGTAGTGGGTTAGTTAATCTGCTTCTTTTTTTCTGGTGGACTGTAGTAGATGAAGGAACTTTGCCTTCATTAGCCACACCCATTGTAGAACAACCCAAGAAAGAGCGCCCAAAGAAAACCAGGAAGGAAGTTCTGAAGAAACTACCATCTCCAGTCAGGGTAAGGGGCTTCTTCAGAAAAAAATTAATTACAGGCTTTGTCAAGTAAAATATTGTCTTATTGATCTAAAGATTCAAAACTTTGTATTTATTTCAGGATTATACATTAATTGAATGTTCATATTTTGTTAAAAAAGAAAAATTAAAAATGAATAATTAAAAAAAGTCAATACATGTAAGTAATTTTTTTAAAGTTTCTGCAAAATGATCAGATTTGAATTTTGAAATTGAAAAGTGAGTTTGTACCCCTACAGAGCCTCACTCCCAAGTCTCCAGAACCTGTGGTTGAAGAGGTCCAGGTCACCCTTAAATCCAGAGAACCTACCCCTGAACATGTACCCACTCCCACCCCAAAGATTCCAGATCTACCCCCAGTGGACATACCACCCCTCCCTGAAATTACGGAGGAGAAAAAGGTATAAATGGGTCAGATATAACAGCTCTGTTAGAATCAAGGTAGAATTAGTTAAGATATAACAGCTATCCTTGAAATAGGAAAAAAAATTGTTAAGTAACAGTTCTCTTAGAAAAAGATTTTTAAAAATCCAGCAATTTTGATATATCCATAAAATGTAAAAAATAGTTCTAATTTCTCATTAAAAGTAAACTCCTTAAAAAAAATAAAAAATAATTCCAGTACAACTCCTAGAAATGTTGCATATTTTGATGAAAGATGCAATGTAAGATCTAAATAAATGTTCAAGTCTTTTATCTCTGTATTAGCTACTACTTATTTTTTCTTGCTTTTAGTTTTAGTGGTAAAAGTATGTACTTAATAAATTGTTATAACACATATGGTGTGAAGACACCCAGACAGATAAGGTTGAATTCTCTCTCTTCCTTTGTGTATCTCTATGTCGAATACCTCTCTTTTGTTCTTCAGGAGAAGAAACCCAAGGTTGACAACCGGAAACCCTTTGAGCCTATCCAGGTTATGCCACAAATTAAAGATGCCGTGCCTCCTCCCCCAAAGAAAAGCAAACCTCCAACTATCACAAAGTAAGTCACAGTCTTTAATAAAAGTACTTTATATCCTCAGATAAAGTTTTGTTACTTTCATTTTTTGCAGGTATGTTTTTTTAATCAATAACTTATTTGGTCTAGAATTAGAAATACATGTATTGGCAACTCTTTCAGAAAGTTCTGGATATACAACACTAACCACTGTATTTGCTCCATAAAGGGATTTTCACCTCAAAAAAATCTTTAGCATAAGTATCTATCATATACATCATCTCAAAATGTAAGACTTCACTAATTACCAGAAAGTACTCACTATGTTATATATGTTTGCTTTTCTATAATTCTATACTCATTTACTCCTTTGAAATCCACAGGAAATCTCTTCCAAAGAAGAGAGTTCCATCTGCAGAAGCACCTGTTACAACAGAGGAAATTCGACAGATGAAGGATCCTTTGGACTTCCTGGCTAAATACTGTATCATAAGGTGAAAAAATCTATAAGAATATTCACCTTAATGCAAAAAAAAAAAAATCATAAAATTTCACCATACTTGTTAACTTAAATGAAAGATGCATCTTGTATTGCTTTGAGTTGATTGCTTTGACAAACAGGAAAACATTATAAATCCCATATGTTGAATGTGAGAAATCTATGTAATTTTGTTGTATAAAATTTTTCTTCCCTTAAAGCAAGGATAGGCTGCCTTACTATGAGAGAATCTACAAGAATGTTGTGTCTAGTCAGCCTGAGAGGTACGAGCGGGCCCATCCCCTCTCCCCCACCACGGGGATGCCAGTCACAGAGGGGACCAGCTGGGGGAACCACGAACTGAACATGTTCCACGACCTTGTAGTGATTAGTCGAGGTCAGGACCCACCGCGTCCTGTAAGTAAAGGTCAAACTTAGCCATATCACATTGATATTATAGGAACTTAGTGGACCACTTAACATACAATATAGTTGAAGTTGACTGCATTTCCCCTGAGATTGAGATGAGGTTTGACTGTATTTCTGTTCCTTTTGAGAAAACAAGGATAGACTGTATTTCTGCTGAGTTTTGGATAACGGTGTTTGACTGTATTTCTGTTAAGTAGGGGATCACAAGGTATCACTGTATTTCTGCTGAGTTTGGGATAACGATGTTTTACTGTATTTCTGTTAAGAAGGGGATCACAAGGTATTACTGTATTTCTGCTGAGTTTGGGATGATGATGTTTGACTGTGTTGTGATTGCTTTTGTAGGCACTGAGTGAACCGGAGCAGTACCTAGAGAAGATCTGTTACACTCTGGAGATGTTGGACGGAAAACATCGACAACTGACCGAGGATCTTAACCTTCTGGAATGTAAGGCTTGACTAATCAACTAGGAAAGTTACAAATTCAAAGATATTTACAACAAGAGGCCCTGGGCAACATCACCTGAGCACTGTGGCTAGGAAAAAGTAGAATTGGTTTAGTATTGAAAAGTTTAAATCCAAAAGTAGTTCCATGACCAATCAGGGCTTTGCTATTCTTGAGAAGATGATTTTTAAAGAATTTTCTTATATATGTCTATGTAAAATTTGGTCGGCCATTTTGGCCCTGCCCTATCCGCCGGGGTCATGATTTGAACAAACTTGAATCCACATTACCTGAGGATGCTTCCATACAAATATGATCAATTATGGCTTTGTTATTCTTGAGAAGAAAATTTTTAAAGAATTTTCCTATCTACTTCTATGTGAAACTTTGGTCGGCCATTTTGTCCCTGCCCTATCCCCAGGGGTCATAATTTGAACACACTTGAATCTACACTACCTGAGGATGCTTCCATATAAATATGATCAATTATGGCTTTGTTATTTTTGAGAAGAAGATTTTTAAAGAATTTTCCTATATATTTCTATGTAAAACTTTGGTCGGCCAATTTGGCCCCTCCCTACCCCTGGGGGTCATGATTTGAACAAATTTGAATCTACAGTACCTGAGGATGTTTGCCCATAAGTTTCATCTTTCCTAGCACAGTGGTTCTTAAGAAGAAGATTTTTAAAACATGCCACCAAATTTTCATTAATTCCCAATTATCTCCCCTTGAATGAGGGCGTGGCCCTTCATTTGAACAAACTTGAATATCCTTCACCCAAGGATACCTTGCGGCAAGTTTGGTTGAAATTGGCCCAGCGGTTCTTGAGAAGAAGTCGAAAATGTGAAAAGGTTACAGACAGACGGACAGACAGACAGACTGATGCCGAACAAAATGTGATCAGAAAACCTCACTTGAGCCTTTGACTTGAAATTCAATATTTTGTATATCCAAACAAGACAATTATTCAGAAAAAATGCTCATTACGATACTGTAGAAGTACTTTTTTCCACGTGGTATTAATTTACGCTGTGTACGCGGTCACAAATTTTCCGCGGAAATTTGTCCAAGCGTACTAAATATAAATGTAAGGCATTTACTGACAGTCTAAGAAATCCGCGTAATTTTCTACCTGCGGATTAAACAGAAATTGAGATTCCGCGGAATTATGACCCTGTGGAAAAAAGTACGTCTACAGTATTCTTATTCGTAATTTTCATGTTTAAAACTATCTTTAGGTCAAATTATTATGCATATTTGTAATATTTTCAAATGATAATGAAAAAGGTAGTAAAATATTTCATTCTTGCAGCAAAAAGAATCCAACAGTTAGCTGAGAGAGCACGGAAACTAGTACCTGACATCACATCTGTCCATTTCAAGAAGAAAGAGAAAAAAAGCAAAAAGAAAAAGGTATCATCTCCAATATAAAATCAGCTAAAATTTAGATTATCCGCCTTTCTTATGAGTCCTGGATTATGTACAAGCATGGATATATAGCATTTCTTGGAGATGCATGTAGTAAAGTCTTTGGGGATTCAATATTACAAATATAGTGAATTGATTTTTTGTCCCATTATTTCTTGTGTTTTGTTCAAATATTTCATAAAATATCAGATTAATGTAACACCTCTGTGAATGTATTCAGTAGCTATACTTAATGAAAAAAATATGTATATGTCATGAATTTGCTGTATATTTAAAGAATTTATTGATATATCAAAGTATGTTATGTCCCTAGTACTTGGCAATGATTAAGGTTAAAGGTGAAGCCTTATGCATCCCATTGTATGATCGTTTGACCTCACATTTGGATTTTTTAGAAAAAGAAGAATAAGGTAGAACAGGAGGAAATTCCAGCCAAGGTCATTTTGTCCCGTGCTGACATCACTGATGATGTCATTGTCAGTAGAATTGATGACAAACTGCTCAAAAAGGTTGGTATCCATCAATTAGATGATATACTTGTGTGTTCTATAAAGTGCCTTTATAGCCTAGTGTTAAGCACTATTTACAAAACTTGATTGCGTGCACATGTATGTACTTATCTGAGACAAATGTTCATCCATATACTGTAAACCAACAATTATTCACATCAACTTTTAATCACAGTTTGTCAGTTTGAAATTCATGTAACTATGACCATTCATTTATGTGACTGAATGAACTTCTAAAATGACAAATACAAATGTACAGTGATTTATCAATGTTATACAAAGAGAGAGAAAGATCTTTTCATTTCTTTGTCTAAAATTGTTGATGTATATGTATATTTACCTTCTATACCAGCTTATGAAGGAGCCTGCTCAACACCAGCTAAACTGTGAGATAGAGAGATGTACAGAAAAATTAGCCAATATAGAGGACAGATTGATACAGCTAGAAGGTAAGGGCAGTAACTGTGTTTACTTTAAATTTATTTTTGGTGGTTTGAGATACTTTACATTATCTCAAAAATTTAAATATGATGACCACTACCCTCAAATTGTGGTGTGAAGTTTAAAACAAAAAAATATATATTAATCTTTTGTTCAGTTTCTGTCTTTTTGAGGGATTTTTGTATTTTTTACGAGATTTTTTTTTTGATCATTGTCTGAACATATTTTTCAGGTGAAAAGAACATTATAGGAATGTACTGCATGGAGCTGTTTTTTGAGGCCCAGAATGACAACAATAAACCCCGAGAATTCCGAAGGCAACAGAGTTTTCTGTATAAGACACTCCACCCAGATCCAGTAAGTATACAATGTACTTGAAAAGTAAAAAGTCATTTAGTTTAAATGAAAGTGTGGCAGATGAAAACTAGATCTGCTGGTCCTTTTTTATGCCTTGAAGTGAATATGTTTTGGACTCTCTGTTTTAATAAAAATCCAGTTCTTTGTAAGATTTTTACCTAATTTCTTTTTGATTTATCTTTTAGGATGTAGAAATGAATAAAGAGGAACTTGAAGGAGCTTTGCAGATTGTCAATCACAACTTGTTGTCACAGAATGAGTTTAGCTATCTGTACCATGTGAGTATGGTTACTTGTACAAATATGATACTATGTATTCTTTAATGAGAATCATTACAACCCCTACATACAAACTGGAGGGTAGATACAGAAATCACTATATTCATATGTTTATGGACTTAATTGGTTGGGGTATTTGTCAAGATCAGGGTTTTAGAAATCTAAAAATTTAGTCATGGCCATATTTTTAAAGCAAAAGGTTGGATGTGATTAGAGGATTATACCCAGTATTTAATGGCCATGTACTGTGGTCATTTGGACAAGATCAGTACCATTGTGTCAGAATTGTAAAGTAAATCATTTGGATTTAATGGGATATTAGTCTAAGGGGATATTAGTCTTATAAGGACAGTTTTAGACAACATTTTTGTGAAATAAACATATATAATTACAACTGATTTGTACAGTTATGTTATTAAATCAGAAAAGTGTTTTTTGTTATATTTTTCATCATCTTAAATCAATGGTTTTTCTCTGAAACTTGTGGTAAGATAACCTTTTTTACTCATGACTGCCCTTTTTTCTTCTAGATATTGAATTTGACAGGAAGGAGAAAGATAAACTTTAAGTTGTTCTGTGTGATAGCAGCCTTATCAGAGAGGATCACTCACATGGAGTAAGTGTAAATACTGGAGATATACTGAGTACATAGCTTGACTCTGTGACATGGTGATGTAAACAGTAATTTTAGTCAAGTAGAGACTTCCTCAATGTAGAACCCTGCTCACGACATAGACGCAGTTTTTATCTACCATGCCTTTCCATGAAGTATTTCTTTAAAAGTGAAATATTTATCTGAAATGAAGAATGACCTTTTTTCCTGTTTGAATTTTCTTAGGCAAAAATGATTTGAGAAAAATCATGTTTTCATGCAGTTTTAGTTGTATAAAAAATATTGGGATAGAGATGATAAGATTTGGGATTTTTTAAAATTTTATAACTTTATCCATGAGTTTGCAATTGTTTAAAGACAAATACATGCAATGTAGATAAATCACCAATGCAGTAATAGTTCATTTTTATTCCCTTCTTGTTTTAGTCCTGTTATTCGAGAGCTTCTAAACAAAGAGAAGGGCTGGAAAAGACAGAACAATGATTATGAATCTTTAGATGTTAGATTGAACAGGTCAAAGGTTGGTGGATTATTTCCTTGCATTACAAATTATTTTCCTGGAAAATTTTGCATCTTCCTATGCTAAAACCATGGTATTTGGGGGAAAAAAACCTTTGCTTTTCAATTTACATGTTTTTTTTCTTGATATGTCACTTGGAAATATATAAATTTCTGTATTAAGGTGTTGTCACTAAAAATGTAGCTAAAAATTGTGATTTTCTTACATTACTTGGCACAAACATAAGCCCAGTGCAAGTGTCCTTATATTGCACTTTCAAAGAAGTGTTTGAACGAATAAGCAATTTTCCGTTTCTTTTTATACCCGCACTTTCTAAAGAAAGTTCGGGTATATTGTTGTTACTCATGTCCGTCCGTCCGTCTGTCACACTTTTCTTCCCTGAACTCCTCTTACATTTTACACAGTAGCCTAATCATCTTTGGGGAGATGGTTGGTGGTGTCATGTAGATGTGCAGTAAGGTTTCGGAATTTTGATTTTGCCCCGGGGGGTCAAATGGGGGTCGAAAAATGACGTTTTTTATGCAAAAAGCCCCGTCTTCCCTGAACTCCTCTTACATTTTACACAGTAGCCTAATCATCTTTGGGTAGATGGTTGGTGGTGTCATGTAGATGTGCAGTAAGGTTTCGGAATTTTGATTTTGCCCCCGGGGGTCAAATGGGGGTCGAAAAATGACGTTTTTTATGCAAAAAGCCCCGTCTTCCCTGAACTCCTATTACATTTTGCAGAGTAGCCTAATCATCTTTGGGTAGATGGTTGGTGGTGTCATGTAGAAGTGCAGTAAGGTTTCGGAATTTTCATTTCGCCCCAGGGGGTCAAATGGGGGTCGAAAAATGATGTTTTTTATGCAAAAAGCCCTGTCTTCCCTGAACTTGACCTCTTACATTTTACACAGTAGCCTAATCATCTTTGGGTAGATGGTTGGTGGTGTCATGTAGATGTGCAGTAAGGTTTCGGAATTTTGATTTTGCCCCGGGGGGTCAAATGGGGGTCGAAAATGACGTTTTTTATGCAAATAGCCCCGTCTTCCCTGAACTCCTCTTACATTTTACACAGTAGCCTAATCATCTTTAGGGAGATGGTTGGTGGTGTCATGTAGATGTGCAGTAAGGTTTTGGAATTTTGATTTTGCCCCGGGGGTCAAATGGGGGTCGAAAAATGACGTTTTTTATGCAAAAAGCCCCGTCTTCCTTGAACTCCTATTACATTTTACACAGTAGCCTAATCATCTTTGGGGAGATGGTTGGTGGTGTCATGTAGATGTGCTGTAAGGTTTAGGAATTTTGATTTTGCCCCGGGGGGTCAAATGGGGGTCGAAAAATGACGTTTTTTATGCAAAAAGCCCCGTCTTCCCTGAACTCTTCTTACATTTTACACAGTAGTCTAATCATCTTTGGGGAGATGGTTGGTGGTGTCATGTAGATGTGCACTAAGGTTTAGGAATTTTGATTTTGCCCCGGGGGGTCAAATGGGGGTCGAAAAATGACGTTTTTTATGCAAAAAGTCCCGTCTTCCCTGAAGTCCTCTTACATTTTACACAGTAGCCTAATCATCTTTGGGGAAATGGTTGGTGGTGTCATGTAGATGTGCTGTAAGGTTTAGGAATTTTGATTTTGCCCCGGGGGGTCAAATGGGGGTCGAAAAATGACGTTTTTTATGCAAAAAGCCCCGTCTTCCCTGAACTCTTCTTACATTTTACACAGTAGTCTAATCATCTTTGGGGAGATGGTTGGTGGTGTCATGTAGATGTGCACTAAGGTTTAGGAATTTTGATTTTGCCCCTGGGGGTCAAATGGGGGTGGAAAAATGACGTTTTTTATGCAAAAAGCCCCGTCTTCCCTGAACTCTTCTTACATTTTACACAGTAGTCTAATCATCTTTGGGGAGATGGTTGGTGGTGTCATGTATAGATATGCAGTAAGGTTTAGGAATGTTTAATGTCTAATTGTGGCCTGACCTAGCCTTTGAGGTTATGATTTGAAAAACTAGAAATATGTCTATAGGACATGAATGTCCCACTGGATGTATATTACCCATGCTACAGGAAAATTTGTATTAGCGTATTAAGTTTGTTGAAAATATCTTGAACAGTTTCTTTAGAATTGAAACTAAAATCTAAATATAAATTTGATATATATTATAAATCCTCACCAAATTATGTATAAGTGCATGCTAAACATAAACATAGGTAATCAGAGATTACAGAGCTCACCTCAACGAATGTTGTCTTTAAATAAGGCAAAGTCACACAATTAACCAACAAAAAATGTACATTCCAAAAATGAAAATATCTAAGCAATTTTGATCTGATACTTTGAAGTAGACCAACATAAAAAATTGAAAGTAGTTCTTCTTCATGAAAATGTAATTCAGCATCTAAAGCAAATTTGAGTTTTCATCTCTTGATGCAACATTTGTGCAAGTTTGGTTTATACAATGTTATAAAAGCCTTAAAGTTTTTTGGTAAAAGACCTGCAACCATAACTTTAACCTGGTCTATTATCTGAAAAATATATATGTCGAATTCAGCATCCGAAGCAAGCCCGGTAGTATCCATCCTTAGATGTATTGTCCATGCAAGTTTGCACATTATAAGGCTCATAGTTAATTGGAAATGAAACATACATCAAAAACTAACATTTTCACTCATCCACAAAATGTAGGTCAGATTCAGCATCCGAAGCAAGCCTGGTAGTATGCATCCTAAGATGTATCATCCATGCAAGATTGGTCATTAAAGAACTCATAGTTACTTGGAAATGAAACCTGCACCAAAAACTTTTACTTGTTCACTCAACCGGAAAATGTAGGTCAGATTCAGCATCCGAAGCAAGCCCGGTAGTGTGCATCCTTAGATTTATCATCCATGCAAGTTTGGTCAACATAGGGCTTAAAGTTACTTGCAAATGAAACCTGCTCTAAAAATTTTAACCTGTTCACTCAGCTGGAAAATGTAGGTCAGATTCAGCATCCGAAGCAAGCCCGGTAGTATGCATCCTTAGATGTATCATCCATGCAAGTTTGGTCAACATAGGGCTTATAGTTACTTGGAAATGAAACCTGCACCAAAAACTTTAACCTGTTCACTCAACCGGAAAATGTAGGTCAGATTCAGCATCCGAAGCAAGCCTGGTAGTATCCATCCTTAGATGTATCATCCATGCAAGTTTGGTCAACATAGGACTTACAGATACTTGGAAATGAAACCTGCACCAAAAACTTTAACCTGTTCACTCAACCGGAAAATGTAGGTCAGATTCAGCATCCGAAGCAAGCCTGGTTGTATCCATCCTTAGATGTATTATCCATGCAAGTTTGGTCAACATAGGACTTACAGATACTTGGAAATGAAACCTGCACCAAATAACTTTAACCTGTTCGCTCTACCGGAAAAAGTAGGTCAGATTCAGCATCCGAAGCAAGCCCGGTAGTATGCATCCTTAGATGTATCATCCATGCAAGTTTGGTTAACATAGGGCTTATAGTTACTTGGAAATGAAACCTACACCAAAAACTGCACCAAAAATGTTAACCTGCTCCAAAAACATTAACCTGGTCATTCCTTTGCTAAAATTGCAGCATCTGAAACTTTGACTGGTACAATGAAACACACTAGAACCATCTTCCATGCATGTCTAATCAATATAGGACATAGAAGTACTTAAAAAAAGAAAACTGCTCCAAAAAACTTAACCTTAACCCGGGACGCCGACACCGACGCCGATGCCGAGGGTATTACATAAGCTCCCCCAACTTCGTTGAGGTGAGCTAAAAATGTCTTAAATTATTTCTTTAAAACTAAGCGAAATACAAATTGAAAAGGATGGAGGTCAAGGTCAGAGGAATGTGCAAGGTGAAGTTTTTGATGAAGTTATCAGCATATTATGTTTGATAAAAATATCTTGAATGATTTAATGAAA